>NC_047020.1:25098985-25403199 GCF_902652985.1 Pecten maximus | reverse complement strand
TACGACCCCTTATACCTGATTATCACCCCCTCACTACTTATTATGACCCTTTATACCTGATTATGACCCCCTCACTACTTAGTACGATCCTTTATACCTGATTATCACCCATCACTACATAGTACGACCCCTTATACCTGATTATCACCCCCTCACTACTTATTATGACCCTTTATACCTGATTATGACCCCCTCACTACTTAGTACGATCCTTTATACCTGATTATCACCCCCTCACTACTTAGTATGATCCTTTATTAGCCCGAAGGGCAAGTGAGCTTATGCCATGGCGCGGCGTCCGTCGTCCGTCCGTCGTCCCTCCGGCCGTCCGTCCGGCGTCAACTTTTCCATTCAAGCAACTTCTTCTCAATAACCAAGAGTCCCAGAGACCTAATATTTGGCCCGTAGCATGCTGGGGTGAAGGGCTACCAAGTTTGTTCAAATGAATGACCTTGACCTTCATTCAAGGTCACAGGAGTCAAAAGGGCTAAAATCTTTAAACGACTTCTTCTCAATAACCAAGAGTCCCAGAGACCTAATATTTGGACTGTAGCATGCTGGGGTGAAGGGCTCCCAAGTTTGTACAAATGAATGACCTTAACCTTCATTCAAGGTCACAGGAGTCAAAAAGGCTAAAATCTTTAAACGGCTTCTTCTCAATAACCAAGAGTCCAAGAGACCTAATATTTGGCCTGTAGCATGCTGGGGTGACGGGCTCCCAAGTTTGTTCAAATGAATGGCCTTGACCTTCATTTAAGGTCACAGGAGTCAAAAGGGCTAAAATCTTTAAACGACTTCTTCTCAATAACCAAGATTCCCAGGGAGTTGATATTGGGTCTGTAGAATGCTAGAGTAAAGGGCTACCAAGTTTGTTCAAATGAATGACCTTGACCTTCATTCAAGGTCACAGGAGTCAAAAAGGCTAAAATCTTTAAACGACTTCTTGTCAATAACCAAGAGTCCCAGAGACCTAATATTTGGCCCGTAGCATGCTGGGGTGAAGGGCTACCAAGTTTGTTCAAATAAATGACCTTGACCTTCATTCAAGGTCACAGGAGTCAAAAGGGCTAAAATCTTTAAACGACTTCTTCTCAATAACCAAGAGTCCCAGAGACCTAATATTTGGCCTGTAGCATGCTGGGGTAAGGGCTACCAAGTTTGTTCAAATGAATGACCTTGACCTTCATTCAAGGTCACAGGAGTCAAAAAGGCTAAAATCTTTAAACGACTTCTTCTCAATAACCAAGAGTCCCAGGGAGTTGATATTGGGTCTGTATACGTAGCATGCTGGGGTGAAGGGCTACCAAGTTTGTTCAAATGAATGACCTTGACCTACATTCAAGGTCACAGGAGTCAAAAAGGCTAAAATCTTTAAACGACTTCTTCTCAATAACCAAGAGTCCCAGGGAGTTGATATTGGGTCTGTAGCATGCTGGGGTTAAGGGCTACCAAGTTTGTTCAAATGAATGACCTTGACCTTCATTCAAGGTCACAGGAGTCAAAAAGGCTAAAATCTATAAACGACTTCTTGTCAATAACCAAGAGTCCCAGAGACCTAATATTTGGCCCGTAGCATGCTGGGGTGAAGGGCTACCAAGTTTGTTCAAATGAATGACCTTGACCTTCATTCAAGGTCACAGGAGTCAAAAAGGGCTAAAATCTTTAAACGACTTCTTCTCAATAACCAAGAGTCCCAGAGACCTAATATTTGGACTGTAGCATGCTGGGGTGAAGGGCTCCCAAGTTTGTACAAATGAATGACCTTAACCTTCATTCAAGGTCACAGGAGTCAAAAAGGCTAAAATCTTTAAACGGCTTCTTCTCAATAACCAAGAGTCCAAGAGACCTAATATTTGGCCTGTAGCATGCTGGGGTGACGGGCTCCCAAGTTTGTTCAAATGAATGGCCTTGACCTTCATTCAAGGTCACAGGAGTCAAAAAGGCTAAAATCTTTAAACGACTTCTTCTCAATAACCAAGAGTCCCAGGGAGTTGATATTGGGTCTGTAGCATGCTGGGGTGAAGGGCTACCAAGTTTGTTCAAATGAATGACCTTGACCTTCATTTAAGGTCACAGGAGTCAAAAGGGCTAAAATCTTTAAACGACTTCTTCTCAATAACCAAGATTCCCAGGGAGTTGATATTGGGTCTGTAGAATGCTAGGGTAAAGGGCTACCAAGTTTGTTCAAATGAATGACCTTGACCTTCATTCAAGGTCACAGCAGTCAAAAAGGCTAAAATCTTTAAACGACTTCCTCTCAATAACCAAGCGTCCAAGGGAGTTGATATTTGGTCTGTAGCATGCTGGGGTGAAGGGCTACCAACTTTGTTCAAATGAATGACCCTGACTCACATTCAAGGTCACGTCGATCAAGTATGCTTAAATCTTTAAATGACTTTTAGTGAATAGCTTAAGTGCCGAGAGACATTATATTGGTCATGTAGCATGCTTTCAAATAACTGCAGGATCCATATATGAAAAGATCACTGCATTGCAGGTGAGCAATTTGGGCCCATTGGGCCCTTGTACCTGATTATCACCCCTCACTACATAGTACGATCCTTTATACCTGATTATCACCCCTCACTACTTAGTATGATCCTTTATACTTGATTATCGCCCCTCACTACTTAGTACGATCCTTTATACCTGATTATCACCCCTCACTACTTAGTATGATCCTTGATACCTGATTATCACCCCCTCACTACTTATTATGACCCTTTATACCTGATTATGACCCCCTCACTACTTAGTACGATCCTTTATACCTGATTATCACCCCCTCACTTAGTACGATCCTTTATACCTGATTATCACCCCTCACTACTTAGTACGATTCTTTATACCTGATTATCACCCCCTCACTTCTTAGTACAAGCCTTTATACCTGATTATCACCCCTCACTACTTAGTATGACCCCTTATACCTGATTATCACCCCCCACTTAGTATGATCCTTTATACCTGATTATCACCCCCTCACTTAGTATGATCCTTGATACCTGATTATCACCCCCTCACTACTTAGTATGATCCTTTATACCTGATTATCACCCCTCACTACATAGTACGATCCTTTATACCTGATTATCACCCCCTCACTTAGTACGATCCTTTATACCTGATTATCACCCCTCACTACTTAGTACGATCCTTTATACCTGATTATCACCCCTCACTACTTAGTATGACCCTTTATACCTGATTATCACCCCTCACTACTTAGTACGACCCTTTATACCTGATTATCTCCCCTCACTACTTAGTATGATCCTTTATACCTGATTATCGCCCCTCACTACTTAGTACGATCCTTTATACCTGATTATCACCCCTCACTACTTAGTACGATCCTTTATACCTGATTATCACCCCCTCACTACTTAGTACGACCCTTTATACCTGATTATCACCCCCTCACTACTTAGTACGATCCTTTATACCTGATTATCACCCCCTCACTTAGTACGATCCTTTATACCTGATTATCGCCTCCTAACTTAGTATGAATCCTTTATACCTGATTATCACCCCTCACTACTTAGTACGATCCTTTATACCTGATTATCACCCCCTCACTTAGTACGATCCTTTATACCTGATTATCACCCCTCACTACATTAGTATGATACTTTATACCTGATTATCACCCCCTCACTTCTTAGTACAAGCCTTTATACCTGATTATCACCCCTCACTACTTAGTACAATCCTTTATACCTGATTATCACCCCTCACTACTTAGTACGATCCTTTACACCTGATTATCACCCCCTCCCTACTTAGTACGATCCTTTATACCTGATTATCGCCTCCTAACTTAGTATGACCCTTTATACCTGATTATCACCCCCTCACTATTTAGTACGATCCTTTATACCTGATTATATCGCCCCTCACTACTTAGCATGACCCTTTATACCTGATTATCACCCCTCACTACTTAGTATGACCCTTTATACCTGATTATCTCCCCTCAATACTTAGTACGATCCTTTATACCTGATTATCACCCCTCACTACTTAGTACGATCCTTTATACCTGATTACCTCCCCTCAATACTTAGTACGATCCTTTATACCTGATTATCACCCCTCACTACTTAGTACGACCCTTTATACCTGATTATCACCCTCTTACTGCTTAGTACGATCCTTTATACCTGATTATCTCCCCTCACTACGTAGTACGATCCTTTATACCTGATTATCACCCATCACTCATTTGTATGGTTCCTAATGTCAAGGCTGTTACTTTTACAGTGAAAACATTAATATGCCTTGTAGAAACATACAGACAATGTCCAAATACTTCAATGTCACTAAATATTTTGAGAATTATTTCTCATAACAATAGAAGGAATTGTTAAAACTAATATCATGAAAATAACATGTCACATACAGCAATTTTTAACGTATGTAGTACACACTAGTTGACTGAAAAACTAAGTCTAAATTTAAACTTACTAAAAATCTGTTTCTCTAGCAATTGATCTTGGAATGGACGTCAGTTACATTAACATTAATTATGTAAGAGTTAAAATGTGTTCCTCAGTTAAGTACACATGTACCAGGATGTTACATGAAAAGTCACTGTGATTTATTAGTAATCTTTGCCATGGTCATTGAGTGAAATTAGTATACTACACCAGTAAGGAAGGGGCCTTTTTTGATAAAAAGTTTGGCATAACCTCAATCTAATTAAAATTAGATTTGTATTTTCTGTTTCTCTTTGATACATCGCAATACAACTACAGTGTAGTGCAGTGTATTGTAGAGGAGCGGAAATTACAAGACTAATTTCAAGTAAATTGGGCACAACTTCAAATTGATAGATTTAGTTGTGAAATAGGATAAAAAATAATTTGAATGTTTCTTTCTTGATCACTTGAATGATTAAATTTCAGTCCTTGTTTCTGTAAATTTGAGGTTTAATTTTGTGAAGTGTTATTTTCTCAAAGTTTGTGTCAGCAGTCTAATTAATGAAATTTTGCTTTTAATATCTAGACCTCATTTTCAGTACTAAGAACACAAGTAATTTCTCTTAATCAAAGGCTTAATTACTGTTGAAATATAGTGTACGGGTTACAAAAGCCATTACTCATCAATCAAGTGCATAATCAATAATAATAAGAACTTTGAGCAAATATAGAACTTCTGAGAAATGAAGAATTCTAAGGAAGTTAAAAGTTCTGAAGTTACACTTGTCCTTAATGAATATATCAAATTTCAAGAGGAGCTATATCCTGTGTTATTTTTAGCAGTAGGTGGGTGACATATAGATTTTGACATGTATACATGTGATTATATACTGGTGTTTTGGTTGTCCTTATGAACTGCTTTATGATTAAGGTTTGGAGTTTGTAACAGGAAAAAGGCTCTTATATATGTTTCTTAATGTCAATCATATAGGATGTTAGTATAGTGAAAGTGAATGTGTTCTATAGTTAGCGAGGGGAATAACCATGTAGATTACTCTAATCAATATCGATATAAGCTTGTTTGTGATTGGTTGTTAATTGATTACTATGGATATAAGCTTGTTTGTAATTGGTTAATTGTCAGTCAGTGGCTAAAGATGATCTTGAGAGTTGTGAAGTGCCATCACATTTGTATCATGACATAACTGGATTCTATAATGAAATACACCACCAATGAAAAGGATCAATTCTTATATAAGTGCATTGTCGATAGGTCCAGTCACCTAACAAAAACTGGGAAAACCTAGAAACTCGATTTGTAAAAGAACGGAATTTTTGAGCAAAAACAATGGCTGAATCCTGGTGTGCTAACTTGGAGAAATTCTCCGATGACACTACAGATTTTTTTGAGAGTTTAGGAAGGTTGTTAATGATTTGTTTGTATTTCCTAAACCTAGCTCTGAGTGAGAGTCTGCCGTTTATCCTGGGTGTGTCATTATGTGGCGTTGGAATTGTGCTTTTCTTCATCACCTTTGCTGTTTTCTGCTGTTTACGGAAGAAACCCTCCAAGGTACATGTATGTACATTCTTCATATATATGTAAACTTTTCAAAAATGAGAACCACAGAAGATCATTCCATGGAAATTCACCATAGTCTAGGAAATCATATAAAGATGGCAGGACATGTTTCAGCAATAAATGAAATATCTACCATTTTGGTGACCTTTTTAAGGTCATGGTCATAGATAACTAGACCTAAAGTATTGAACATATTTGATATATAGTTTTACAATAATTAATTGAAGTTGAGACATAAAAAAGAAATTAGAAGACAATTTAAGTCTGGTTGTCTATGACATGATAATAATTCTAAATGTGTGTAAATGATAGTAAGATAAAAAATCAAAAATCATGATGAGAAAACATATACTCAATATTCATATCTCCTAAATTGATTTTATTGAATGACTGCCATATGTATAGGTTTTGCATCAATTATTAGATAGTTTTGTGAAAATATTAACAATATACCAGGGTATATGGTTTTACTTTTGTCATACATTTCATGAAATATGTAATCACTTAAAATGAAAAGTTTAGGTCACAGAGTTAAAACTCGGGTCATATTTTCTATCTCATAACTGGTAAATAATTTCCTAAAACATGAATCATGATTGATCAAATTCAAATGGAAAGTCACTGCAAAAAGTCCAGGTCACAGTTTTTTGACATGAAACAGAATTATCAAAATGAATTGAGTAAAGTGAAGATCAAAGGTCAAGGTCAGAGGTCAAGTTCTACTTTCTATCTCCTAATGTATCCACATAATTTCTTTGAAGATTCACCAAGTTTAGGGTTAAAGGTGAGCAGTGGTTAATCCCTCATCATGATAAAAAAAGGTCAAATATCAAGGTCATGTGGGTTAGCTGGTAAATTTTTTATAACGAAAATCAAATATAATTATGTTACTGGTTAATTAATAAAGTAAGACACATCTTTTTGTTTAAATTAATTCAGTTGTTACTGTATTTCAGAACAACAAAGAGGAGATTCGGACCCATGACCTTTGGGTGAGCACAACAGCAAATTCTGATATTGGTATCGCATCAACTGCAGATCCCCTTCCAGGTTACGAATCCATCACTGAGACAATACTCACAGACTACAGGAAAAGTTTATCCAATGGTCAGAAAGGTTAGTGAAATTATACAGCTGTGAATAGTCTAATGACCTGAACGGTCAATAGACACATTACTTTGGTCAGTCTGATAATCAGAAAGGTCAGTGTTTGTGTTAAGCGAAGTCTTATGATCAGAAGGTCATTGGCTTGACAACATTGTGTAGAGAGAAAAGAGTGGTTCTGAACTTTTGTTCTGATGAATTTACATTCTTCGATGATTAAATTTAAAAGTAATATTTTTGACTTGATATATCATTTTATGTATAATTCAATGGTTAGATTGTCATCTGTTCACATCACCTACTCGTATCACACCCATGTTAGTCCGTTGTCTCGGCTGTGTGGTTGTTCACCATGTCATTTCCATGTCTCGCTCATATTACATTTTCAGTCATTAAACCCAAACGGCGTAAAGGCCCCGCCGTCCCTAAGAGAGGTATTGGTCACACCATCATTAGCTCATCTGCATATTGTTGTTTGATGTAGTTTCTGTTTGTGTTAATTTAAATGCAGACTCAAGACATCACAAAAAACAAAAAAAAACATTTGCTTTGTTGTGACTCTTTTGAAAAACTTATATTTGTATTTCTCCAATTGGAGGTCCTGAAAAGATGTTAAGGGCTGATAACTTTATTTTTTCCTTTCTAGAATGGTGCATAAGCTAAATACAGTGACTTGTGTATTTAAATTTTGGCACAGTTCGTTGTTTATATCTTTAGATGAGCCGAAACAACATGTCAAGTTTAACACTTGATTTATTTAGGGAATCACCCTATCACTCCAGACTATAGTGTAATTTTTAACAACTTTGGCCCCCTTTGGAATCAATTCAATTCAAATTTGACATAAAAAAGTTTAAACAGCAATTTAATGAACATTAATTATACTGTAAATGTTACAGGTTTTATCAGACAAACAAAATGTACAGATGATATCCTTGTTTGATGAATTGAGTCTGTTGAAACTTAAACATGTTTCTAACCAGATCTTTATGTTACCTGTATAGATTATTAACCCTAGACATGTGTTGATTATTGAATTGTTTCATACAGTTGTGTGTGCTGTATATAGCTATAGATCTCTCACCGGTGGAGGTATCAGTTAGACAACCCAATTGTTTTGCTGTCCTTTAGTGTATAGTTTTCTGATTTATGTTTTGTGTGTTGTAACATCTAATTTGTTTGATAATATTGATTTCCCATTTCCCTGACTCCTTTGTTCATAATTTTGTAAAAGATAGAGAAAACAAATAAAAAAAAAGAATAGAAATGGTGGTCACCACAGATTGTTTGATAATGAATTTAGAGGAAAACTTTGATTATGTAAATTTAGAGGAAAACTGTTTGATAATGTAAATTTAGATGAAAACTATTTGATAAATGTAAATTTAGAGGACAACTTTTTGATAATGTAAATTTAGAGGAAAACTGTTTGATAATGTAAATTTACAGGAAAACTGTTTGATAATGTAAATTTACAGGAAAATTGTTTAATGTATAAATTTAGAGGAAAACTATTTGATTATATGAATTTAGAGGAAAACTGTTCGATAATATAAATTTAGAGGAAAACTGTTTGATGTATAAATTTAGAGGAAAACTATTTGATGATATGAATTTAGAGGAAAACTGTTTGATGTATGAATTTAGAGGAAAACTGTTTGATAATGTAAATTTAGAGGAAAACTGTTTGATAATGTAAATTTAGAGGAAAACTATTTGATAAATGTAAATTTAGAGGACAACTTTTTGATAATGTAAATTTAGAGGAAAACTGTTTG
This sequence comes from Pecten maximus, assembly GCF_902652985.1. Classification (NCBI taxonomy): domain Eukaryota; kingdom Metazoa; phylum Mollusca; class Bivalvia; order Pectinida; family Pectinidae; genus Pecten; species Pecten maximus. The sequence continues at coordinate 25,394,314 of NC_047020.1, read as the reverse complement.
ATAATGTAAATTTAGAGGAAAACTGTTTGATAATGCAAATTTAGAGGAAAACTGTTTGCATGATCATGTAAATTTAGAGGAAAACTGTTTGATAATGTAAATTTAGAGGAAAACTATTTGATAAATGTAAATTTAGAGGACAACTGTTTGATAATATAAATTTAGAGGAAAACTGTTTGATGTATAAATTTAGATGAAAACTATTTGATAATATGAATTTAGAGGAAAATTGTTTGATAATGTAAATTTAGAGGAAAACTATTTGATAAATGTAAATTTAGAGGACAACTGTTTGATAATATAAATTTATTGGAAAACTGTTTGATGTATAAACTTAGAGGAAAACTATTTGATAATATGAATTTAGAGGAAAACTGTTTGATAAGATAAATTTAGAGGAAAACTGTTTGATGTATGAATTTAGAGGAAAACTGTTTGATAATATGACTTTAGAGGAAAACTGTGTGATAATGTGAATTTAGAGGAAAACTGTTTGATAATATGAATTTAGAGGAAAATCTAATTATTGTTCTTACCAGCTAATGCCTTAAAATGAATTTTTAATCAAATTGTATTTTGTATATATGTAATGAAGCTTGATGACTGTGTCGTGCCACACATAGAAATGTATAGAATTTATATAAGGACGGTTGTCTCAATCCAATTTTCTTAAAGTAGGGTGATAGAGTGATGTTTATTTACAGTCGCCATTAAAAAATTACTGGTTCATGTTCTCACTTTTTTTTCAACAACAACAACAGCAACAAAAACAGCAACAACAACAAAACCTACTATGTGTTGGTACAAATTCTTCGGAATACTGGTATATTTTGAATACATTTGCCTTACTGTTATTTGTCTGACTAAATTTAATAACTAGTAGTTCCTTTTATATTTTCACATCTGATCTTAATCGACCATGCAGCACATGCCTATGATAAATTTAATCTACAACTACAGTAAAAAGGACAAAAACATCATCGATGAAACTTAAACAATGGAGTCTCGGGACCTATTAAGTCATTAACTGTCTGTGGTTCTATATCACTGTGTTTGTATTTCTGAAATACTAAATACCGTATTTATCCAGCAGTAAGCCCATTCCTATCTATTGTAGTTCAATAGAAATATAAGAAGTACTATTTATTTTTCCTGGAATAAGCCCAGGCCCCATCATCCTACTTTCAAGTAAGACATCCGTTGCCCAGTGGGCTTCTTGCTGGATAAATGTTATATGTTTTGCATATCTTCAAAAGTTGTTGGTTGTTGGACCAATCACTGCCCCTAAAAAATAATTACCGTATTGTTTTATTTGACATCATATGTGTCTTTGTGACCTTCACCTTGTATGTATGTTGCAATAGTGCAATAGTGACTGATGCGTGGAGAAGTAACTTAGATTACAGAGTATACTGTATGTTATACTATGTAGCTCTGAGGCATACAGTGATTCAATTACAGCTATTATTATGTTCAGCTACATTTTCTCTGGGTTAACTCAAAATTACAAATATACGTACCAGTACTTTAATTGTGAAAGGAAATCTATGGGAGGACACTGTAGTGACGTATTATATTCTTCAGTATTAACAAGTTCTGATATCGTCTGAGGAGGGTGATATGCATATCTCCATCAATATATGATTAAGTCCTGAGGAATTCATACAGTGTGAAATGGCATTAATGGGAACATACACACATATTTGTGGTTTAATGATACATACATGTACCAGGATTATTAAAGATGGAAAATTAAAGTTTGAAATATCTGATTTGATGCCGATGAGCCTAGAATAAGGCTAGTGAATTGGAATTCTCCAGATGGCCAAGTCAGTCATTTTAGCCTTGGAACAAAGAAATAATTGCATTTTGAATTGAGTTCAAATTACAGGCAGGCTTCAAGATCCGTTACCACTAACTGTAGTTTCAAATCATAACATAAATTCAATTTTCATCTTTTGTCATTGATCATGATAGCCATTGATGGATGGAATGGTGACTTTTGATATCATTGTGGGGTCATGCAAGCATGAAGTGTTTGACAGGAACTAGCAATCAGATTCAACACTCCATATTAATTCAGTATATAACACTGGCTTTTCCAGACCATGTGCATACTTGTCTCATTGTGGCTCTCATTCCAATTTAATACTTATCTGTAATTATGTAAGAAAGCATCTACCTTACGTTCAATATCTACACTGCATCTGTTGCTGTTTCGTACATGTTTGATTAGTGTGTCCATTTGAGGTAAGTCATTTGTAACATAGCCCAACGTTAATACATTTATTACACTTATAGAATGATTTCAAAACAAGATATATGCTTTTGGCAGAATGCAGCTCAGACGATGTTCATTACAAAGCATTGCACTCGTACGATGTCACACAGGAAGGACAATTGGCCTTCAGGAAAGGGGACATTATTACCGTCCTTGAAAAGACAAATGATGGCTGGTGGAAGGGGACGCTAGAGGACAGAGAGGGATGGTTCCCAGGAAGCTTTGTCAAGGCTGTACAGCATAAATCCACCTCTGATGGGGGTATGTTATAGTAAGGGATGGTGGGATGGGAGGGGGTGGCAATGATGGGGGAGGGGGTGTGTGACAGCAGGGAATGATGGGAAGGGAGGGGGTTTGTGACAGCAGGGAATGATGGGAAGGGAGAGGGTTTGTGACAGCAGGGAATGATGGGAAGGGAGGGGGTTTGTGACAATAGGCAATGATGGGGGAGGGGGTGTGTGACAATAGGGAATGATGGGAAGGGAGGGGGTGTGTGACAGCAGGGAATGATGGGAAGGGAGGGGGTGTGTGACAATAGGCAATGATGGGAAGGGAGGGGGTGTGTGACAGCAGGGAATGATGGGAAGGGAGGGGGTGTGTGACAATAGGCAATGATGGGAAGGGAGGGGGTGTGTGACAGCAGGTAATGATGGGAAGGGAGGGGTGTGTGACAGCAGGGAATGATGGGAAGGGAGGGTGTGTGTGACAATAGGGAATGATTAAGGAGGGTGTGTGTGACAGCAGGGAATGATGGGAATGGAGGGAAAAGGGTATGTTACAATAGGCAATGATGAGGGAGGGGGTGTATGACAATAAGGATGATGGAGGAGGGGTGTATGTGACAGCAGGGAATGATGGAGGAGAGGTATATGACAATAAGGAATGATGAGGGAGGGGGTGTATGACAATAAGGAATGATGAGGGAGGGGGTGTATGACAATAAGGAATGATGAGGGAGGGGGTGTATGACAATAAGGAATGATGAGGGAGGGGGTGTATGACAATAAGGAATGATGAGGGCGGGGGTATGTGACAGCAGGGAATGATGGAGGAGAGGTATATGACAATAAGGAATGATGAGGGAGGGTGTGTGTGACAGCAGGGAATAATGGGAAGGGAAAGGGAATATCATGTGGATAAAGTGTGGAGTCAATAAGAGAAAGAGGTGTATGAATTCAGGTGGATTGGTGGTGTGATGAGTGAAAATGGTGAAACGAGTTGGCATAGCAGTACAATTTTACCAGGCAGAGAATTTCAAGGATGGGTGGGTGGGTATAAATGTTGGAAGGAGTAGAGAATAGATGGGTATTTACACATCTGTATTTGGCAAAGTTAGCATAGGGTTATTTTACTAATAACAAGGGATGGAACACACAAACCACAAGTGGTACAGTGGCAATCTTAAGAGTGTAAGTTAAGAAATATGACAGATGAGATATGGAGATGTGGAGTGTAGGAGACGTAAGGTACTAGTATGTGGCTTTGTCTACAAGGCAATAGTATGATTCCTACACAGAGTATTTGAATGGATGGAAATTAACTTCAGTACCATACTATAGGGCAAATAGATACTTAATGCAAAAAAAAACAAAAAACAAAAAAAAGTCTTTGTAATATATCAAAACATCTGCTTGAAAACATCGAAATATTTAACGGAGAAATTCTATTTGAAAAGTAAAAGGCAAAATTACCAAGAAAATTCTGAAATCTATTGGATTCAAAAGAAGATATATTTATAAATACAGGTTAGATTCCATGTGTGAATTATTAAGTGATAACTTTATAGGACAAATACTTTGGAGCTTTGATGAAATGGACATTTTAGTTTGACAAAATATAGAGTTCTACTATTGAGCTTTAATGATTTCTATATCATGATATATTAATCATGTTGACATTTTGTGGATTATTTTACAGAAGATAAGAAGGATGGAGAGGATGATCCTGAATCGGAAAGTCAAAAGCCGAGGGTCAGTTCCTTTCTGCTCAGTAAGGACCAAAGGCCAAGGTCAATGCACCTGCCCCGCAGTCATTCTGACCGCTACAGCCCCATGAGGCAGCTGACCCCTAAAAGGGACTCCTGGGTAAGTTCATAACTTTAACCAAATTAATTGTCATACTGTCATATTTCATAGATATTTCTTTTTTTTTTTCTGGTTTTTAAGTATGGACATCAGAATGGTACCCCTGTGTAGTCAGGTGGAACTGTGGTAACACACTTGCCATTCTCTGAGAAGGCTGGGTTTGATTCCCCATATAGTCCGAACAGAATGACCTGTCGTGTTGAACTTTGTTTAGCATATTGATTACAGACGAGTCTATATTCATTTAGGGAAATAGATACTTTGTATGTATACATGTACATCTGTTAGTTTTTTATAACATAACACACCGTATCATCAGCTGCATCATTTGTATTTATACTGGTCTAGATTTAGCGACATAACATGTGAACAATTGATCACATAGTTACTTGAATATGTGTAAACCATGGATCAAAAATAAATGATACAATCCCTGTGTTGTCAATATAAAATTGTAACAAATACGAATGGTCCAAAACAGTGCCCCTGCTGGACACAGTTGTATTCCTAATCAATATGTTTTGTTAACACACCTGTGCACAAATGGAACTAACCACTTTGAATATTCCAAGAAAAGGTCAACGCAACAGGTCCTTCTGGTTTGACTATATACAAACATGTCATTGTGTCTGTCTGACTTTGCACATAGTTATTCAAGACATTTTATTGTGTCTCCCTGAAAGTTAGATCTTGTCTGAGCTATTCCTCCAAACATGTCATAGTTGACCAATTTCAATGAAACTACACAGGAATGTTAGGAAATATCTGAAGATATGTATGCAGGGTTTTTTTCCCGGAAATTTTGGTTGTCATGGTAACCAGGTCACTATACACAGGTTTTGTGTAATGGCCATTAGTGCATCAGTCTTTATAGATAAAGATTGGTAGAGTGGAATAACTTGTTAATGGCTATTATTTAAGAAAGCAGATGTGTCCAGAACCATTACTATGGATATATATTGGAGGCTTCTGATTGGTCAAAATTGAGATATTGTCTCATTGAGCTGAAAATTGCAAATACAATGGTGCTATTTTCCAAAAAACAGATGTCATTTGTTGCCATGGATGCATTGTATTTTTCAGGCATTGGGTAAGGAAGTGTCAACTCCACGTGTCCCTCAGTTGGAGAAGAAGGCAGATGATACTGTAGACGGCAGCTCAGCCAATCACATGAGAGATTTCCATCTACATTCTGCTGCAGGTACACCTTACAATTAGCAGGAAAAGTCATGTGTTTAGAGAACTGTTTCCACCACACCAGCTGACATCAAACATTCCAATATTTCACATGGACATATGATAATCAATTCAAATGTAATGTCTTATATCAATGGCAAATTTCTTGTAAAAATAAACTTGTTTTAATTGGACGTTTATCGATGCATATAATTTTTTCTTATCTCATTTTTGAAGGCCTAATTTTACACTAGGATACATTATGACTCTTTGTGAGGTTAGGCAGATAGGAATATGAGTATATATAATACTTCCATATTCATTTTTATCTTTTCAAATACCATATTTATCCTGCAATCGGCCATAGGGGCTACAGATAAGCTCTTAATCTCTGCTTCTGATGGCGACAGACAGACAGACAGGGGCTGGACTTTTTTAATTTTTGCTTTTGCAGTACATTGGAATATGATATATGTTTCTATACTGAACTGCATAGATATTACTATAGTCCTGTTACCAGGTATGAATCTATTGTTGGATAAGCTTGGTTTGAACCTGCCTTATGTATCAGATTAAAGATGGAGGTTAGGTATACATAGCAGATTATTATGTCAGATACTCAGAGATAGAGAGATATATATAAACACTTTATTATCTGTTATCAACAGGCAAGAGATACCAGGCCTTGTATCCCTATATTGCCAACTTTAAGTCAGAAATCAGTCTACAGGAAGGGGAGAGAATCAAGGGCATCGAGAAGGACAAGAATGGCTGGATGAAGGGGCAGCGTGAATGTACCGGAGAGACAGGCTGGTTCCCAGCTGTTTATGTGCAGGAGTTGAATGTAAGTCAATTGCTGTATATGCGGAAACTATACCAAGTGGAAATTTTCTTTACTTAACTGACGTAATAAACACTGTATGTGTGAATTTGATTATGTTATTTCAAGTGTGATCACAGTGGTTTTGACTCACTTTTGCCTTTCACCAAGTAACATCTACTGTATACAGTAAGTCTGAGTTAAGGAAGTTATCATAGAAAGGTTGCTGTATCATTTTGTTTATTGTATTTAATCTGTATTTAGATCTCTCTGACTATCTTATCAGGAGAGGGGAGCAATCTTTGTAGATATTAACTCAACTCTAGGGTAAAATGTTTACATTGTAGCAAGCAGTTTCCCCGGTGACAGGAATAGTTGAGGACACACAGGTTTACAGACAGCTTCTGGTCAATAACAGCAAGGACCAGGAAGTCATCTGCATTGGTCAGTAGTCTGTCCATTATATACATGTTTCTCTGTTGTTGCATTGTTAGTTGGTTATAATTGTCGTTGGAATTAATAAACATTTCCGTAATGTGGAAATAGGCTATATATGACGTCACCTGTTGATAGGTTGTCAAACATCACTATTACCAAACCTTGTTGTGCAGAGTTTGGTAGTTTAGTGTTTAAAGTACATGTACAAAAACAAACTTGCCTTTCACCTAGGCAGTCAGGATTCCATTCCCTGATCAGACATGAAAAGGTATTGGGTCACCTGTCATGCTATATTGGTTTTCACTAGGAACTTTACTTACTAGACCCCCTTACACGTTCATATAAGTTGTTATGACTTGCTTTACAGTTGTTGTAAAATAAATAAATTTTACTTTTTACATTAACAAAACAGATTAAAAAGAGCTCATAAATATACTGACATGCAGTGAAATATATTCCTCACATATTTCTAAATATAAGTTATAAGTGGAAAATGCAAAATTATTTAATCTATTAATTGTTTTGACTTTTTGAAGCATAGTTGGTCAGAATCTAGTAGGAAATCAACTGATTATAGGTCGAGGTCACAAAGTCAGTGTCAAGGTAAAATTTTGTATCTTTACTGATGAACATTTTGTTACGACACTATGAATTAGCAATGATGTTGGGAATTAAACAAGGAGTCAACTGACAAAAGGTCAAGGTCACTGGGTCAGTGGTCAAGGTCCCTGGGTGAACGGTCAAGGTTAAATTTTGTATCTTTCCACTGACAAATATTTTCCTATGACTTTAGAAAACAATATTGGTCAAAATTAAATAAGGAGTCAGCTGACCAAATGGTCAAGGTCACTAGATCAAAAAAAGATCAGGTCACTGGTTTTAAAGTCAATATCATTTTTGTATATTTTCAATGATGAACTTTGTTGTAACACTCTTTAGCTAAGTTGTTCAGAATTAAACAAAGAGATAGCTGACTGAAGGTCAAGGTTAAGGCTAAATAGTCAGAGGCCAAGGTCACACTTTGTATCTTTTTAACTGTCCAAGATCAGTGTCATAGGGTCTTAGGTCAAGGACATTTGGTTGCAAAGGCCAAGGACAAAATTGAATTTGTCTCTGACCCAGGTTCTTCTATATGTGGGGAAGGTAATTAGGATGTAAATAAAACAAATCAGATGTGAAAAAAAAATTACCAGCATTTTCATTTCTGTTAGCACAGCAAATATGGAGATGGATGTGAATAATGTACATTTTGCTCCCGTGCAATTGTTTTTAAGTTGAAATTTCAAATGTCAATCTCATCAAATGGGCTTCTCAACGATTATTTTGAATATATTGCCACATGACAAGACACTTGCCTACCTGTCAGTGTTGATCAAGTTATTATGTTGATATGCTACAAGTATTTTTACATGACAACATCCTGTCAAGATTTGTTTGTAAAGTTAAATACATACAGAAATAAAAAAAATTGATCTGAAAATTGGAAGGTTTGAAAACTGTGGAGAAAGTTTAAACATGTGTCATAGTTGAGATTGGTTGGTCAAAATATGCAGAATGTTTCATAAGTACTGTGCATAGATTACTGTATGTAATATCTGTGTTTTTGTTTTATTCCTGGAGATGGGTCGAGGGCTGTGTGTGAGACTTAAATTTTCCTTTGGAAGTGATTTCAAATTTCCCTCATGGCTGGGGGAAGGTTGATTAGCTTGAATATGGAAAGGTAAAAAAATCTGTTATTCATACAAGGACCTGTCTTCTTTTTCAGAACACATTGCAGTGTGTCCATTTGCAGCAGAGAATGATCAGGATCTGTCATTTGACATCGGTGACACAGTCTTGGTGTTTGACACACTTGAGAATGGTTGGTGGCTTGGTTGTCATGGAGACGATGTGGGGTGGTTCCCAGGAGCTTATGTACAGGTACGGGTAATTAAGGATATGGACTGTGTTACTGCATATGTAAACCATCCTATTTTAAGGCATTTGTTAGGAGGAGAAATGTGATATTCAATGTCAATTGTTTAAATCCCATTTATAAAAGCATGTGAAGCTTTATGAAAATTTTGATGCATGAAAATTCATATTGGTTGAAAATTTGAAATAAAACTCTTTTTTTGGGGGGGGGGGGGGGGGATGTTTGTCAAGTTTAACTGAACAACAATATGATATTGTTTTTATTTTAAATTTGGAAAAGTTTTGAAAACAGTATTTTGAATGCTATGCATGAATATTGTCTAGATATAAAATCCCTAAAGACCAGTTTGAGGTGAATCTCCTGTATTTTAGATGTTGTGATGTGTATCCTTGGTGTAGGCATATGGTCATGTGTAATCTGTATATGCAGACAAGAACAGAAATTGCCTCTTAACAAGTATATTTTCTGATGAAATTCTACCACAATTTGAGAAGATAAAAAACCCTTGAACAAATGTTGACTGCTGGGTGGTGTTCAACACTATTTTCAGCTGCGTATTTTAATGGCAATTAACTGTTAATTAACTGTTCAAATGTATTTAAAGAGAAGTTTGCAAATATAAAGTATAAAAAATATAAAATATAAAGTATGCCAATATAAGTATGATACAATGTATTATTTCCTTCAATACAGGTAATCCATTTTGAAAACAAAGGGTACCACCTTCGTTATAAAATCTCCCCTGCTTTTGTAGAATATATATATCATGCCAAAATCAAAGGCTCTGTGACACCTCATGAATGATATATACTGATATATGAATTGATAATTGTGGAAGCGTCTATGAAGGCATGTACACCAGGAATCAATATATCGTAAAAAGGCATGGGACGGTAGCATTAGAGTCAAAATGACTGGTTTTTGGAATAATGTCCCTTTAATCTTCAGCAGACATCTGTCATCCTGGCAATAGGGCAGGTTTTTTGTAAGCTGTAAGCTTTCCATATTGTCCCAACATAATCCAAGGTTGCATAGAAGATTTTTTTATCAAGAGCATAATCAACCATTGTAATTCAAAGATTACAATCATTACTAAAAGTAAACTTGTATTGACTTAATCAATTACTGTATAAATACTGCCCTTTAATTCCTGTGAGTTGCTTCCCTTGAAGTCCCTTGAGTTATGATTTATTGATGTGTTTGATGACATGCATAAAGCTGTCTTACTTTCACTCTTGTCCACACTAAATGTATGCCTGTTGCTCTCCCTTACAGGAAGTCAGACCTAGAAAGGTGACAACGCATGTAGACTTCTCTGTGTTGATTGGTCCAAATTTTGATGTTCTCGTCTCTGTCCTTGACTTGCCACAATGCTTAAACATATATGTCCAAAAAGATAATTGTATTTTATAGATAAATTCATTTAAACATTTGATTTCCCATGTGTATAAAAAATGGAGACCAGAAAATAAAGACTTGAGGGGACATAAGGCTCAAATTCTTTTTTATTAATATCCTCGGGCCTCTTTTCCAAAACATATTTTAAAACCACATTACAGTATTACAGTAAGTTATAAAGCATCATGTAATCAGATAATGAAAAGCTTTGAATTTTACCCAAGGTCTTTTTATTAAAATAAGGTCAATTTAAATTCTATTAAATTAGTGATTATGACCAAAATAAAAGTGAAATATTCCGTAGGATTTTTTTATAGACTTGATAAACACTGAAATTGAAATACCATTCAGATTTTATAGCATTATAACATTCAGATACTGTAGAGGAAATACCATTCAGATATTGTATTAGAAATATCACAAAGATACTGTAGAGGAAACACCACAGTGGAAATGACATTCAGATACTGAAGTGGAAATGACATTCAGATACTGTAGTGGAAATACCATTCAGATACTGTAGTGGAAATACCATTCAGATACTGTAGTGGAAATATCACTCAGATACTGTAGAGGAAATACCATTCAGATACTGTAGTTGAAATACCATTCAGATACTGTAGAGGAAATACCATTCAGATACTGTAGTGGAAATACCATTCAGATACTGTAGAGGAAATACCATTCAGATACTGTAGAGGAAATACCATTCAGATACTGTAGTGGAAATACCATTCAGATACTGTAGAGGAAATACTATTCAGATACTGTAGTGGAAATACCATTCAGATACTGTAGTGGAAATACCCCTCAGATACTGTAGAGGAAATACCATTCAGATACTGTAGAGGAAATACCATACAGATACTCTAGTTGAATTACCATACAGATACTGTAGTGGAAATACCCCTCAGATACTGTAGTGGAAATACCATACAGATACTGTAGAGGAAATACCATACAGATATTGTAGTGGAAATGACATACAGGTACTGTAGTGGAAATGACATTCAGATACTGTAGTGGAAATACCATACAGATACTGTAGTGGAAATACCATACAGATACTGTAGTGGAAATACCATACAGATACTGTAGTGGAAATACCATACAGATACTGTAGTGGAAATACCATACAGATACTGTAGTGGAAATACCATACAGATATTGTAGTGGAAATGACATACAGGTACTGTAGTGGAAATACCATTCAGACACTGTAGTGGAAATATCATACAGATACTGTAGAGGAAATACCATTCAGATACTGTAGAGGAAATGACATTCAGGTACTTTAGAGGAATTACCATACAGGTACTGTAGAGGAAATACCATACAGATACTGTAGAAGAAATACCATTCAGATACTGTAGTGGAAATACCCCTCAGATACTGTAGAGGAAATACCATACAGATACTGTAGTGGAAATACCATACAGATACTGTAGAGGAAATATCACTCAGATACTGTAGAGGAAATACCATACAGATACTGTAGAGGAAATACCATACAGATACTGTAGTGGAAATACCATACAGATACTGTAGAGGAAATACCATACAGATACTGTAGAGGAAATACCATTCAGATACTGTAGAGGAAATACCCCTCAGATACTGTAGTGGAAATACCATTCAGATACTCTAGAGGAAATACCATTCAGATACTGTAGAGGAAATACCATACAGATACTCTAGTTGAATTACCATACAGATACTGTAGTGGAAATACCCCTCAGATACTGTAGTGGAAATACCATACAGATACTGTAGAGGAAATACCATACAGATATTGTAGTGGAAATGACATACAGATACTGTAGTGAAAATGACATTCAGATACTGTAGTGGAAATGGCATTCAGGTACTGTAGAGGAAATATCACTCGGATACTGTAGTGGAAATATCATACAGATACTGTAGTGGAAATATCATAAAGATAATGTAGAGGAAATATCACTCAGATACTGTAGTGGAAAAACCATTCAGATACTGTAGAGGAAATACCATTCAGATACTGTAGAGGAAATACATTCAGGTACTGTAGTGAAAAAAAACATTCAGACACTGTAGTGGAAATACCATTCAGTTATCATAGTGGAAATAACCTTCAGATAAAAATTACTCGCCAATTAATATGGCTGGGTCAAATAATTCTTCTTACAAAAATAGAAAACCATTTCTTTCTTGGAAATCAATATCTTCAGCCTTTGGCCTTTTTTTTTTTTTTTTTAAGGTGTTAAGCAGAAAGGCTATTTTTAGAGGAAAAAGAAATTGAAAATGTTTCCACTTTAGGCTATTTAGGAATGTTAAAAATTTAATGGATGAAGCTTCACTGATTCAGAAATTGTATTGTATTTGACAATGTTATTAATCAAATGTTCCTGAACAAAACAGTGTCTGCAGAGCCCCAGAATTTTGATTAAATCAATAGAGACAAATGTTTTCTTCCAAATCTGGCAATTTCACCTTGGGACCTGAGAGCATGAGACAGTTTTTCTCCTGTTCAATTTGTTAAATTTGTTTTGTGTGTTTGTTTTGCATTCAGGGTTGTTATTGTGACTGGTTAGTGGTTGTATTGCAGGGCATTTCTAGGAGGAGAAACTACAATATTAACTCTATACAAGTGTTTTTCTGGTTGAGTGATGGGCGATTCTTATTAAAGATGCATGCTGCCTTAGAATTTTATCTTCTTTTGAAAAGAGTTCTACATTAATAATAGGCTTATAAAATACCTTTTAGGATTGTACCAAAAAAACTTATATGTGATTAGCACAGTATTGTGTATATATTTAGAAACCCAGTAAGTTAAGTGATGAATAAAACTGCCTTATCCATTTGTTTTAGATACTAAGGGCCAAAAGAAAGGGAGTTGGGAAAATCCATATCAGTCTAACAGAGTCTATGAAATAACAATGAACTCTAAAGGCAGCATGCTACCAAACAGAGGCAGATCATTTAAAGTCTGCTGTAGCTTTCAGTAAAACAGTCCTATTAGATAGTTCTACTCCTAGAAGGGTTCCTGTAACTTGTGATCACTGTGGATTAGTATACATTTTATGTCAGAAATCCATGTATGATTTGTATAGTCAGTGTACTCACAGATTGTGTGACTTCTGATTGTAGTTCCGGCAATCATTGTAATTATACTGTAACACATCAATATATCTCATTTCAATTGCCACCTAAAATGTAGTTTATATATCTTTACCTTGATATCTATAATGCAAATATATTTCTTATGAGGACTGATTGAAAAGTTTTGAGTCTTACATTTTAATATTTTACATATTTTCTTTTGTTATATTTAGCATTTTTCAAGTTTAATTTATCAATCAGCCCTCATACACATGCTTAAACCTTAGGAATATTAATTCTGTCATTAATACTTGACATGGTTGCCTGGATCTAATCTATACACACTGATCAACATTTAGCCACAGCCCATAGATTAGACTTAGCACCAACCCAAAACAATATAGGCCTGCATGGCATAACAAACCAATAGAAATAAAGATAGAAATAAAACAATAGAAATAAAATAATAGAATTAACTTAATAGAAATAACACAATGCATTCCTCGGAGGTAATCTGATGACAGGATATGTCAACTTTGTTAGCCAAAGGTATTCAATACGATACTCTCCTTTTTGACAAGGAAAGTATCATATATTAAACACCCTTTTCTTTTTCATTGCTTATGAGCATTTCCATGTTAGAATCAGCCGAGAGAAGGACAAATTTCAAAGACCATTTAGATCTTGTAAAACACCAACAATTTTCATTAGAGCAGAAAGATGTAGTCCATATGGGGCAACAAATGATGTCATGTTGTGAAAAGTACTATGTATATCCTCCATTTCATCAGACCACCACAAAAGTTGGAGAGAAATGATTATATGACCTGGTTAAGTCCTGCAGCTCCATTAAGGCTAAGTCACAGTTATAAGAGTTCTGTATAATGTAACATGAATATTGTATGCATCAGGCATGATACACTGGGATGCATTGAATGATGCATCTTGGTCCTCACATTTTGTTTCCCATACGGTAAAGACATCTATTTGTACATTACAGTAACTTTCAATTGAATCCATTAATCAGTCGAATTGCAAAATTTCTCAAAAAATTATCACGTATTTATTGTGTGAAATGGTAAATGACGTTAAATGAATTCTTCTGAGAAGGCCTGTGCTGAGATTTTAATAATATTTTCTTCACTTTCAGATTGTGACTGATGGCCAGAGTTATGTAGATGAGTATGGTAACACTAAAGAGTCCATAGGTAGAATGAACATGACGTCTCCTCTACCTGTGACCTCTAACATGAGTGCATCACAGTTGTCTGTGAGGTCCGATGACAATATGTCAGTCGCCTCTGATTTATCTGGTCGGGATCGTCCAGTCAGACAAGCCATGGACATTGGAAGCCCTGGGACTCTCTCCACTTTCTCTGCAGCAAAGTCTGACCGCAGTGCTTCCACTTTATCTGTTCAGTCAAGGTCTGATGATGATATTTCAATGTCTTCTGGCACAATGGACTCTAAAGGCTCTGGAAAGAGGATAAAGCCAAAGCGGAAAGCACCAAAACCTCCTGTCGATGCTGCTGGAGGAAGTAAATTGCCAACTCCAATAAAACCAACACGCCAGGCGCCAGCTCCGCCTGGTCAGAATCATTCGACTCCAGAACAACGTGGAGTAAGTGAAGTTTTGGGCTTAGTTAAACAGGAGCCTTGTGTTACTAAGGTCATAAGTGAATTCCCTAAGGTGGAGATTAGTATAACACAGGACAGTTCTGCGGAGAAATCCAGAAAACCAGTTGTTCCAAAACGTTTTGTAAAACCTAAGTTAGTGAAAGTTCCGCGCAGAAAATTGGACATGAAAAAAGCAACAGATCAGAGGACCAATCAGGTGACCCGTTCACCTCCCCCTCCTCGCCCACCTCCTCCCAAAGTGTTGCTTCATTCCCCATCTAGTGCAGCTAGCACACCAAATGTGACAGCTGAGGTAACTACCTCACTAGAGAACACATCCGCCTCCCTGTCTTCCATGTCTGGGTTCAACCAGATAGAGGACCAAAGTGGTAGTTTATACAAAGATATGAATATCACATCAATGTCTGCCAATGACAGTTTGATGGGTGGCTTGCCAAAAGATGACAGTGGCCACCTCATGCCAAAGCTACAAAGACAAAACGCCTTATTAAGTGAGGAGAAACCTTTTGGTCATGATGTCGATGTCAATAGTACATTACCTGGTAGTAACGCGGAAGAAGATGTGATAGATGGTCCTGTAAATTCTAAAAACCATACATTCACTGTTGATGAAGTAAAGCCAAAAGCTTCCCGGATTCCACAGTTCAACAGACAAAACAGTGGTCAGGCCACACCAAGTCCAGATCGCATCGTGCCACACAGTCCAGACCCTGTGTTTAGTCAAGAACCTGTTGAACAATATAGCCTTGATCCCGTTGCAAATAGCGTGGATTCGTACAGGCCAGAAAAACTACAGACTTTTAGCCCTGTGACAACTCAAAGCTCAGAGGTAATATATTCATATCCATCAAAGGTAATTCCAAAACCTATTCAGAAAAATGACCCGGATCCTACAGCAACGTATAGCCAAATTCATGTCGTATCTGGCCACACCAATGGTTTTGACAGTGTTCCAGTAAGTCCTTCAAACAATTCTCATGACCGTGATCCACAGAGTCCTTCAAATGATGTTAAACCCGATGATTCAGTGATTCCTAGAAACAATAATCGTGATAGTGTGGTGTTGGAGGAATCACCAAATGTTGTTTATTCTCCGAGTGTCAAAAATAATGATGTGAACGAGTCTCAGCATGTTCCTAAAGAAGCAGGTAATGGAATGGACATAAATGTTGGTGCTGATTCTCATACAAAACTCCCGAAGGCTAGACCACCTGTTGCACCTAAACCAAAAGGAATACCTCAACCTAAGATCCACTATCGACCAGATACAAGCTCTGAAGAAGCCAATACCAACACAGACAAGAAAGTGGCACAGGAATTGCCTTCAGTAAAGAGTAAGGACACAGGTCAAAGGTCAAAGCCATCTTCTCCAGCAAAGGAGGAAAATAAGGTTACCCCAGATAAAAGACAAGTTCAAGAATCTCCAGCATCTCGGAGGAAAGCTGGAGGTCAAAGATCTGGTGCAGTGAACTCTCCTGCAAGGGAGGTGAGAACGGGTATTCCTGTCAGGGATTCTCCTACCAGGGAGGTAAAGTCTGGTATCCCTGTCAGCAGTTCACCAGGAAGGGAGACGAGGACAGGGATACCTGTTAATAAGTCACCAAAGAAATCACCAAGGAACAGAAGCAATGAAAGGTCCATACCTGTACGTCAAAACAGCGGGGGGAATAGTGGGGGAAACAAATCCAAATCTAATCCTCAAAATGGCAGTGATCAAAACCAGGACACTAGTTTTTCACCCAAATCCAAACCAAAACGTCCAAATAAACCTCCTGATACAAACAAGAAATCGAATGGAAAGGCCGATTCTAGTCCAAGCAGGCTACCGAAGTTGTCGACTTTCCGATCACCTAGTCCACATGCAAAAGACAATGATGATAAAGTGATTAGCCCACCAAAAAAACGATCCATACCAGTAGCCAAACCTGCCCGCCCGCCGCCGCCTAACTCCCCACCTGCCAGTCCAGAGATAAAGGTCTCCTCTAAAGGAGATAACCAGCCATCATCTTTCTCAAGCTTTGGTAAAATAAATGGAGTAAATGGAAAGCCAGCGGACCTAAGGTAAATATCAAAAAGCGTACCAATTAAATATTGTCATATTTTAAAACATTTTATAATAACTTTATTTGTTTAGTGTTTTATCTGAACTAAAACCGTTTTCTCTCGTACAGACCTATTGAGAAAAGATCTTTGCGAAGAACTGTCAGACAGTACCAGGGGCAAAATCCCGGGGAACTATCATTTGATGAAGGCAGTTTTATCATGGAAATCACAGAGGTAAGTTAATAAATATGCGCACAAAATGAAGCTAAAGCTGTGGTACATGGTATTTATAAAATAGTTTTGTTAAGCATTTCTACTGGCTAAAACTATTTCACCTCATAGGCTGTAAAGTATGGTGTCATTGATAAATTTGTTGCATTATTTTTGATTGGTTATCAGATGGTACTGCTTTCGATCTCTGCACCCCTGGAATATGTCATGACTAGGTGCTGTAAATCACTTATATTTCGCGTGGGATTTATTTTCGCGTTAATTCACGAGGAGAGTCAAACGCGAATTAAATCCCTCGCGAATATTTATATGAGAATGACAAGAATAAGTGGCGTCCATTTTGAATCTATCGTAATCTTTAGTTGGTGAACAGACATCGCCCTTAAAGTAATCATAGAATGATAGATTATACTTATATCAGAGTGTAATTTTATATCACAAAACACAAAAATTTCACACACAAAAAACCCGCTGAACACTAATATTGTAGTATTTTATTGGATGTCAGAAAGCCCTGACCAATTGCTAGACTGATGCATTACAGAGGAACATCAACCACGTTCAAAGCCAGACAATATAACCCAAAGTTTCGTTTAATGTTTACCAAAAGTTCAAACTAGTCAAAATGGCGTCAGACTGAGTTTTTTTTTAAAATTTACCACGACTTATATATTCAATGCGCAGAGAGGAAAAGTCAGTGTAACCTTGGAGTATCAAGGTTGACAGAAATAGAAATGAAGCTTCTGTCATAGGTGGTTGTCCATGTGAGACGCTAGTTATAACTATACTGGACAATGATCAGACTAACGGTACATTTTCTTTTACAGGATGAGGACAATCCTGGTTGGTTGATCGGGATGTTAGCAGATGGTAGTACTGGTCTTTATCACCACAGCCATGTGGAGGATGCTCCTAACAAGCAACAAACCATCGTGTAGAAAATGTATCTTGCTTGAGAAAAATCATGATTTCAACATATCATGAGTGATATCGGACAAATACATGAGTTGCGTTGATAAGAAAAAGTATCTGCAGTTATATAAAATGTGATGGTAGAAGAAAAGGGGCATCTGCACGACGTTATATATAACCTTACAAATATCCACAACGATATTGCCGAACATCTTTGATACTGTTAGTTAATATTCTCCGTGATTTCAAAGTCGTGTCGGACAAGTATCTAAAGCGATTATGGAAACTATTACCAAACTTTCACATCAATTGTCTGGAAGGTGATATTGTAGACGCATACACTGTGAAATACAAAAGGTATAATGATCAAGTATATCCGGAGTGAATGGATAAAAGGTTCTATAGAAAGTGATTCTTAGAGAGTGAGGAATGTACACCATGTAAACACCTAACCAGACACCAATCAGCTGTTCATTATATGAAAGGTACTGTCCTCAGAATGATTCCCAAATGTCCGCAGATTGCTTGGTTAAATTGAACAAATATCTGCAGTGATATGTGAGTGATGTCCTAGATACGACATATTATAGTGTTAGTAGATATATATTTTCTTGGATCATGATTGTATTTTCAGCACTTGCAGTCAATTACTGTAGTTCGAAGGGCGAAACAAATTGTGAGCGATATGTCCGCTAAATATTCGAAAGGTTAAAGTTCATGGAGACAGGCCTGCTTGATAAATGATGTTGTTACAAGTAGTTAAGTAGGCCTAGACAGTCGTGGAATCCTTAGCCTATTCCTTGACACAGAGGTTTCTTAAATGGTTGCAGCAAAAACGGAGACTATTGTTTTCATGGAATACAGTGTCACAATGACAGAGGTTATAGCCACTGTTATTCAAAACAGAAATCTCGTGATTTCGCAGAGCAGAAAAATACATAGGTATAGGATTAACAAATCATCGTGGCTCATAACGCATTGGAGATTTGAGGCTATATGGTACTAGATATTAGTTTCTCCGACGTACGAAAGATACATGTATTGTCACGATAGTTTGAACAAGAGAATGGATAGACTTTTCACTCGGTAGCAAGGACGAAGGATATCTTGTGATCTGGAAATCTTTCATCTTCGAATATGTGTCATTTATATGATAATCGCTATCATTTTCATTCTTCTTCCGAACATCGCTCCATGAGCATTCTACTTCACGGAGAAACGTTTCTAACTGATGTATTAAATGTATTTGTTAATTATTGCCATTAATTGATATTATTATTTTTTTTTGTTATTTTTAGATTTTTTTTTCTATGCAAACATTTTTAAGAACATCAACTTTGCAATCTCGATATTGACAAAGCATATACCATAACCATAATCGTATCAGTCATGTTTGTCAGAATTTTCTAATGTTTTCAAGCTTAATTATACAGTGGACACTTATGTTTTTTTCTGTTTTAGATGCAGTAAGTTTTTGGTGCACACTTTTAGAAGCTGTAGAGATTTTGTACCTCATTTATTTGTATGTATGTGTGCTTTGATATATTTATGTTCCGAGATATTTTTGTAATTCACTTATACTGTAATATGATATGAATTTGCTATGGATACGTACTTGTGACATGTATATTCAAAATGTTTAATGAATTGTTAACAATAAAGTGTTCAAGAAAATTCTATATGTATGGTTTACTTGGTCTAGGTTGAACAGGGAAACGTATTTGGAACATATTATTCTTTGTTTATTTTGAAATGCTCATATTTATATTTACCCAATTCTCAAATTATTTTGCTTCCGACTCCAGGGATGAGATGTTCATGTGAAAATAAAGTCTCATATTATTTGCCTTAATTTACACATAAAAGTATGCTGTAATCGATAATTGAATCCTTCTAGCGTGAAAAGCCTCCTGTTTGCATTATGTCTGTCTCTATATATTAATTTTGACAAACTGATACAAAATGTTGGTTGTCAAAGTTTGAGAGGTTAAATCCTAGTTCAATGATACACACATCCGCCATCATGTACTCGACATAGCTAAATTGTCAAACTTTTTCATGTTTTGTTTCATGCCTGTAGTGCGTTCTAGTATATTGTAAACGTCATTGGGAAACCCAATGTTAGCAATGATGTCCAAAGTTTTATCATGGTAGTATTCTAAATACTGTAGTGTGTGGATATTAATAACAAAATATTGCCCTCATCATTATCCCATTTAGGAATGAATCTTTATAAAAAATAGACATACTGTGATTATAATTAGTTATAGAAAGTAATATTCATGCATTTCATTGTCATGAGGAAAATGTGATAAAATATGCCAGAATTCACAATGAAATGTTTTATGTCGAAACGTACCGTTTTCATATTTACAAAGGATAATTTGTTTTCATTTGCGATGGTGAATGTTTAGATTTAACTAATTTCAGAATATTTGTGTGCATGCATTTTCATTAAATGCTTCTAGTCAAACTCGTTGAAATTAACTTTGTAACATTTAGAGATGTTAGAGAACTCATATTAAAGGGGATCAACTCTACCCTATCCTGAGTTTGTCATGAAATGATTGTATAATTCATACCAAAGATTTATTGATATTATTTACAATATGTTTTGAAGCTGAACTTGTGAATTTTACTTGACTTTTTTTGTAAGTAAATCCAATGAATATGACTGACCACAATTCTTAAGTGCTTTCTGGAGTATTGATTCAGAATGGTTCACTAGTTCTCCATTCGTCCCCGGTGCTGTTGTTATAAAAGTGTAAAAACAATACTCTATACCTACACAGGAGTTTGTTAGCCCTCAGTAGCATGGTGAACACAGGCCCACTGGGCTTTGTTTTATATCAAGCTGATAGTGCCTTATTGCATTGAAAATGTTAAATACTCACAATTTTATCTGCATTTGTAATTTTCTACAGCTAAAACCTCAAATTATTCTTGAGGATGAGGATATTAATAAAAGTATCTTTCAAAATGTGTTCAAAATGTTTATAACATAAAAGTGTATGCTATATTATTCATGGTTTTGATGCCACTAAAATGTTCCCTTAGGGGTGGCCATTTTGTTAAGTCTGTCATTCTTATTATTGCTGAAAATTAAAATATATTTCTTAGAATATGTTGTTTTTCAGAACTAGTTTCAATTAGGAAATCTTATAAGATTTGCAAGAAATGAAAGCTGTATTATGAAACAGAAAGTTTAATAAAAGAAAATGTTTCATGCTATATCTTATAAACATTTTCTCTAGTTTTGAAATTGATTTTAAAGTATTAATTGAAATCTGATTTCTAGGTATCCTTGTTTGATTTCTTGTCCATTCCATTTCATAAATCATTTCACTATGCTTCTTCATTTAAAAGTTGTACAAATCTCTAGCAACTTATTGCGTACATGTTCAATTAGCTTGTTGCTGAAGAAATTGAAGGCATCAACATATATTATGTTTATTTTTCTATTTCATAAGCGTTGTAAAATATTAGCATCAGATTTTAAAAGTTTTTGATAGCATTCTGCTTTAGATCAGGTCAGATATGTTTTTCTCGTTTCACGCTATCGAAAAATGGTTTTGACATAGAAATGGAAGCACATAGATGGTTCAGAAACGTTTGAACTTTCGTTAATTACATTGACACTACCAAGTCACAATGTAACAAGTACGGAAATTTCATAAAAGATCAGATTGAAGAGTAACTAATAAGAAAAGCTTTTTTCCACAGTTGAGTTGGAGATTATGTGCTGGCCCAATTGGCATATTGCAAGATAAATACAAAACAAATGTGGGTTAATAACTTGATACAGTAACAAGCTATCTCCAAATCTGTAGAATCTACTAATATGATATATATATATATCCTCGAGATTTTTTTATGTGATCCATATTCTCGATATGTCAAGATGATCGCTGTATTTCTCGCATATTTAACGATGATCGTGATATGTTGTAGAACCACAAAGAGTTAAAATGTTTAAAACGAAAAGTGCCAAATGTAATGCTATTTTGTAGGACAAACTTAGAAGTATATATTTACTTGACCATTTGATATTTTGTGTACATGTTACCGTATGCTTTAATTTGTAATATATAACTAATACTATTTAGTTTCCTAGCATACTATGTATCATTTGTCTCATTTTGATTTACGTTGCCATTTGCAATATTAAAACTTGTAAAATATATTTCATTTTTTGCTCGATTCATTAATTTCCAACTGTATATAATTCAAGTCACAACTTTTGATATAATTAGTCATATTTTCTAAATATGTGTTCCATGAAATGGCTTTAATGTTTCAATGTGCAAGCTTTAAATGTATGTTCTGATGTTTTGATTCGAAGCAATATTGCTAAACGTTAATTTAATAAAGTTTTATCCTTTTTGAATTGATAAAAATTGGTTGTTGGTTTGTTGTTAACCAGGTTTAACTTTAGCAAAAATGCTATCATATGTGAAGAACATTTACGAACTGCAGATAACGGGCAAACTTGCATCAAGGAATTAGGTTTCTTTTGATGTAGATTGTAAATATGTCGACAGCATGATTTCATTGGGAATTATTTACATAAAATCGCGTACCAAACATTTCTTTATTCTTTAATGAAATCGTTCTATACGTATTAGTAATGTTGTATGGAAAGACATGTCCCATTTCTGTCTCTCGTGTATCCGGTCCTGCACGTGCACGTGGGTACACCCTCTTTAAGGGCGCACGATGCATTTGTCCCACATTCTACATTAATCTTTACGCCCCTCATCACTGGCTTTCCAGAGACCAATCGACACTCTGTTATCTCCGCGCAATCCTCTGTCACATATTGCTCACCAATCTGAAAAACAGGAAGTTCGTAATACTTGGTATATACCAATATATCAATTCTAATGTATAAAATTGGAATATATACAGCGTTTGATAATTGCAATACATTGTTAATCTCCAATCTGTATAAACAAAGTAGATTTAAGATATAAACTAAAATAATTAAAATCTGAAGGTACGGAAACTGTATTTGTTGAATTCACGGGCTAATATTTAGTGCTTGTCCTTGTTGGACCTAGTTCACGGATATTAATTTTCGCGCAACAACGCCTTGTAAACATTCTGCAGTGAATGCCATGTATTTGTTTGTATATATAAATATTCGCTGGATTTTGATTTTCGAGCTATATTTAATGACCACGAAAAAGCGAAATTAAATCCTTTACGAATATTACAAACTATACAGTATAAAATTTTTAACAAATAACAAGCATTGCATACTGGTCAGCTATTTACATTTAGTATACCCGAATCATTGGTATATAGAATACAAATCAATTTTGTGTTAGACAAAAATAATTCCTACTAGTATAGATACTAATGCACTGCATGTACTGAAAACATCCCTGTAAGATTTATTTCCTCTTCTCATAACAACAGCTGTAACATGATACAACACGACATTGGACGATTTTGGTGTCACATTGAAAATATAGACTTAAGTCAGAAAGAGAAGTTTGACGGATTGCGATTTACATACATAACGTCGCAACGGGTAACCCTATGACCAGAGATAATGCCAGGTTAGGCTGATGAACATGTTTACTATATGATATAGTGATCTTGCGACTTACCGGGACGTAGGGTAGGTCCCCACACTGGCATCCACACTTTCTTTCTTCACGCACTTGTCGCCACTCTCGAGCAGGCCAGGCAGGCATTCACATCCGTCCGTAGTCGGCAGATTACACGAAGGGTTAGGATTCAGACAGGACGGCGGACAGCCACTCACGGTCGGGCTGTATCGCATGTTAGCTGGACATGGCAAGGCTATGGCAACAAGACACTTAATGATGACAAAGATACATCAGCTTTTACGAATAGTTTGCATAAATGGAACAATTATTGCTGTAGAAACAACACGATTAGTTGCAACCCAGTAGTTTAATCAACCTAATATACAGAACCCAACCCAGTAGTATATAGTTGAAAAGCTATAATGTTGAATTTGATACTAAATAACAAAATAAAAAACACAAAAAATGGTACTTACGACATATATCGGCTGTTCTCCATCTAGCATGGAAGCCTCGTAGCGAACACTCCGCGTCGAATTCCTCGTAGTAGCCGCATCCTATGGACCGTGTGTCGACGGAAGTATCCCCCAGGTTTGCACAGACGTCGAAAACACAGGCCTTGAGCTTGATATCTGCCAGTATTGGATTTTGCCTAATACACTGACGGAATGGGCTGTCCTTTACGCTGTAGTCAAGCAAACCACACAAATGTACAGCCTTAGCCGCTTCCATGTTCTCCTCAGAACACTCGGGTGTTTCTACCTCTTCTGTCTTGCATCTTAAAAATAATATTTTCGTGAGATATGGCGAGTATGATGAGAGCATGGATTGTCTTCTACGATATAAACATTGGCAAATTATTTGCTGTAATATCTTATTTGGTAGTATCGAACCTGCTTTTTTGATCTGGCGCGCCGCAAGCATTTCAATCAAGACCGGCTCACTCTTTGGTTAACATTTAACATTCATATGTGATACAGACCTTAGTCTACATATATAAAGTATGTTTTTTGCGACACTCACTCTTCTATAACCCCTCCTTCCGGCTCCGAATCATCCTCAACCATATAACTGTGGCCAATTATAGCGCCCCGTTTACGTTTGGGATATCCTGTAACGTCTTCGCCATCCCGCTTCCGGTCATCGTCGTCTAGGCCGTTACAGTTACCACATATACCGGTAAGATAAGGTCCGTAGTTGACCTTGACCTCCACAACGACGGATGCCTTGCCATTCCACCATACCGTCAATCCGCACTGCGAGGTCACAACTACCCATATACCGCTTCTGTATATCTGATAGCCGTTTCCCGAAACGGGTAGATGCTGGAGGTAACTGTTAACCTGAGGGCAATTTTCAATATTTTACATCTGCCTGCCAGCCATTTAAATTGCATGCTTGTTCAATTGTATAAACCACACATAAAATACATTATGGACATAGCCCTACGTGAATTTTAAAGGATAGAAAACCATTTCAATTGTATTATGCTACTATCGTCCCATCCTCGATACTCAAAGGATTGCGATCACTTTCACTCACTGAATCCATGACTCATCACGAAATTGGAGGCACATAACTAGCTACTTGATTGTTAAATATATAAATGAAATGCCTGACAATTATCTTAAATGATGTGTTTTTAGGAGGAGCAAGTAAAGACAGGCAAGTTCTAATCCGGTCAATTTCAAGGTATGGCGACCCTGAAATTCGTTTGATTTACATCAAAGGACCAAACTTGTCTTTTGTTTTATTCACAGGGTAGCGGTGGTCGAAACTTCCATATTGCCTTGACATGTGCGGACCCCTAGAGTATCGTGTACGCTGTCTTTCCAATTGTCATCTATATATTCAATTAAGTTCTTTTAATTGCATATTTGTAACTAAAAAGAAGTTTGAAGACAAAGTAACATAACAAACAACGCAAATGAATCATATCAATACAACAAACATTAAACTGGAATTCTGTAAGTACGTGAAAAGTATTACTAAATACAGCTGTAAGTGTCAATAACTTCTTACCAACACGTTCTTTTCCCTCAGCAACCTTATGTTAACTTCGTTGATCCTGATATCGACATATCGTGTCCATGCCACACGCGTGTTCTTGCCTCGATGTTCATTTTTAACTTCAATATTAAAATAACACCCGTCTATGGTCTTTATTAGCTTTGTCAGTGTGTATTTACATATTCCTTGGAAGTTCAGTTTTTTGCCATCGTAACGGCAGTAGTGAGGATCGCCAGAAGCGGAACACACGCACTTCCCTGTCAGAAAAAAAATGTTATAACGTAGTCGATTATCAATCGACCTTGCACCATGATACTCCTTAAATTTCGTTATTAATTCTTATCTACATTTCATATAGTTGGAGACACCGATAGTAACCCGTGATCGGCTGGTTATTTAGACATGTAATATTGAATGGCATCAAAACTAAAATCCATTTTTGACACTTTGGTTTATATCGGCATAACATTATATCAAAATAACTAGATATGTAAGGTGGAATTTCGATCTGATTCATAAAAAAGTCTTTGATATGAATTCAGTAGAGTCAGATAAGATAGAAGAAGTGTAGACAAACTATGCGACTTTAAAGAAACATTTTAACTGATGACATGTTTGACTTTTACTATTTAGTTTTCTACTTACGTAAACAGGCCTTTTCTCCATCACCTGAGTAGCCTCCACGACAAACACAAATATTGTTGATACACTCCGCGTTGTCTGCACATTTCTGCCCTCGACAGTACCCGTCCACTGAAACACCGGAAATATCAATAAATATCCATCATATAGGTATGAAGAAAAGAATTTAGGACTTCAAAAACACATAATTATTTTTTCAAACTTTTCATGAGAGGATCAATGTTGAAAGGTTATCAAAAACATACTTAGGCAATTAGGAAGCGGTAATAAAATTGAAATCTAAACATCCAGCCCCTTTACAACGGTCTTAACTGCACTTACAAAAGATTAGCAATTTAATACGTTGTCAAGTCTAATTATATGATTTTGCATAACAGTATACCAACGGAGTAATGGAGATGAGTATGCGAGTATGAAAATCTAAATTGCAGACTTTAATACGAATTCATCCTTCTCCTTTCAAACTGTTCAGCTCTAGACTTTTCGGACATAACCTCTAGAATCGCATCATTGCGCAAGTATAAAAATAATGATGATATTTCCATAAATAATAACTACAAAGTCACTATGAATTCGGCGATATCAGAGAGAGTATGACACAGGTCATACAACCAGTTCTTTGTGCAGTAAATCCTATTAAAATGGAATTTTCAAGTTACCTCTGATACAGCTGTGCTGTTTGTTGCAGTTGTATTCGGCATTTACCCATCTATTACTAAATCCATTCTGAAAGCTACTATATTCAGTGGTGTGGCTTTTGCAGAACCCTGACACATACATTTTGCTGATCTCGATACCGTAAACAAAAATTACTTCTTTGTGATCCTGGGATCTACTTATAAATACGATTGTGATCCTGGGATCTATTCATAAATACGATACTATTAATTTCTCTGACTTATCTCATCATCGAAAAGCTAATAGCGTATTTTTAAAGAAATATATATCTCTTACGGTCACAGTAAGTATATCCGTCGCCGAAATAGCCCGGTCTGCAGACACATTTGAATTTCTCACAGACTGCATATTTAGCACACTCATGGCCTCCGCATATACCGAGTGCTGTTGTCATCATATTCATTAAAAAATAATATATTAACAAATTCAGCAAAATATTTGAAGTGATTTGTCCTATGAATGGGAATATACAAATATATTCGACTAAATTATTCCACAAAGAAGTCCATAATGTGAAGGTTTGAATTTAACCAATCGGAAATACAAGTCAGGACAGATATTGCCATGTCCGCGAACGAGATTTTTTTTCTTTTTTTTTCGCTTCAATTTAAAATTTCGGATTTAAAGGAGACTTTCCAAATATAGATTAATATTTCACATTTCTTTTTATTTCAATGTCATATTAAGCTTCGCCATCTTATGGTCTGATTGGCTGAAACATATTGAGATATATCACTTTTGCTTTGCTTGATGGAACATATGAATTGACGAGAGGAATGTATTTTCTCTCACTTTGAATATTGGAAGTCAATATTGCCCACAATTGGTTTTCATGAAGAGGCATGCTTTTGGTAAAACATTTAAAACATTGCCTGATTTCGATCTTGGCTGTACAGGTGTGTTCATTACTACTACTATTCCTGTTTCCTACTTCAAAATAATGACCAGCATTTACTTGTTTCCGATTGGTTGAACATTTATTGTCAGGATTTGGTCATTTGGTAAAAAAAAACTACAAGTATTCTGGCAAAACAAGCAATAACACTGCATCCTGGGCTCTGATAAGTAAACATTTCGGAACGATTTACTTCAATTTAGTATACAATGTCATTTGTGTAGCCTTTGTACAAATCCTTTATTTTAACACTATAAGAACAATAAAATCAGCAGTTCTATTGTTATTATTAATTTGTCAATATAACACTTAGAGCGACACCATCAGCGCTATTGTTCTCACTGTGTGTGCGTTAATATTAAGTTAAGACATATACATATGTTTTTAATTCTACAAATAATGCTCACGTTCGCACTTTAAGTAACCATTTCCGTGATACCCGGTGTGACAAACACATACTCCATTGGTACATTGGGCGTGTTCCGTACATACACCTCCTCCACAAAAAGCTATTAAACAAATCATATTATTATGCAAGTATGATTCAATAAGTTGTTTAAAAAAAAAAAAAAAAAAATCGATATCACCATAATTCTTTTACGATCGTAGTTACTACAAACATCAAAATTGTGTATATAAAATCTGTAAGCCTTGACCAACTATTATAACCTTAATATGTGAATGCTAAGTTTATTAAGAATATAAACATCATAGTGTTTGATAATTGTCATGTGAAATGCTTACGTTTGCAAGAATTGTAACCATCCCCGAAATGTCCAGCCTCGCATATACATTGAAAATTGATACATTTGGCGTGGGTAGCACACTTCTGGCCATTGCAAATACCGTAAGCTGAAGTAGAGAATCAACATGAATCAGGCATTAAAATAAAAAAAATGAAAGGCAGAAATTGATTTACTTATTTGACACACAAAGAAAATGGTTAGTTTTCGCCATTCAAAGTATGATTTCGTATTAGATATTTTTTTTCGAAACTTTGGTTTATAAAACATATATTGATGTTACTTTCAAAGGTGTATCCAATTGATTAAATGATCTTGATATGGGTGAAAGATTTGATATTTCCTTTACTTTCCTCGGTTTTAAAAAGACCACGGTTTTCGCTGAAGTGCTGAATATTAAATTAAACAATTATAATTCAATATCTTTGCCGACTTACGTTCACATTTCCAGGAACCGAATCCATGGTAATTTTCCTGACACACACATTTACCGTTATTACATTCCGCAAAAGCAACACAAAGACTCCCATTACATGTTTCTATAAAACAATGCAATATTAACAAATTAAAGTTTCAAGAAAGTCAAAACAATGCGAAGGTGTTTCTTAATGTGTTGATGAATTCTTAACCCTTCATGATACATATTAATATCTACTAAAAAAAGAGCATGATTGTCTACGATTTAATTTAATATGGTGATCTTTCAACTCTTCCTTAATGACCTTAATTAGATCTTCTTTAGAAACTGATATCTTTCCCAAACAATGGAAAAAAGCATTAGTAATGCCTATATTCAAAAAGGGGGATAAACAGGAAGTTTCAAATTATAGACCTATTTCACTATTAAGCACTGTTGGTAAAGTTTTTGAAAGATTGGTAGTGAAATATTTGCATAACTATTTATTAGATCATTCATTAATATATAAATATCAGTCTGGTTTCCAGCCAGGTCATTCGACAGTACATCAAATTATTGAATTATATCACACTTTATGCGAAAATTTAGAAAAAAAACGTCCTTCATGTATAGTTTTTTGTGATATTTCAAAGGCGTTCGACCGTGTATGGCACAGGGGATTGGAAGTTAAACTAGCAAATTATGGCATTTCCGGAAAATTGTTAGCGTGGTTCAAAAATTATATTAGTGATAGACAACAACAAGTCTTTGTGGGAAATACGAAGTCTTTGGTTAAATCTACCAATGCCGGAGTTCCTCAAGGATTTGTATTAGGCCCTCTTTTATTCATTCTATATATTAATGACATAGCTGATAACCTGGAAAGTCTTTGTAAATTATTCGCAGATGATACCTCCTTATTATACTCTGATACATCTCCTCAAACTATTGAAAGAAAAATAAATAACGATTTAGATAAAATTAAACACTGGGCTAGTAAGTGGTTAGTAAATTTCAACCCTTCTAAAACAGAGGCATTACTTGTTTCCAACTTTGAACTTGAATATGCAATTGAAATTAAGTTTAATAATGTAAATGTAGACTTTGTAGAAAATCATAAGCACCTTGGAGTAGTATTAAGTGAAAATTGTAAATGGAGTATACATATAGAAAATATTTGTAAAAATGTGTCAAAACAGGTAAGTGTTTTACGAAAACTGAAGTATTTGTTAAATAGACGAACTTTAGACAAAATTTACAGAGCATATATTCTTCCTTTACTAGAATATTGTTGTGAAGTTTGGGACGGATGTACCCTCGGTGACGCAGACAATCTAGAAAAACTACAGTTAGAGTCTATCCGTATTATAACAGGTTTACCATCTTATGCAAGTAGGGTTTCATTATATTCAGAAAGTGGACTCGAACCACTAGTAAATAGAAGAAAGAACAGAAAACTACAACTTTTTTTCAAAATTCAAGCTAACCTCACGCCGAATTATCTTTCAGCTTTACTACATTATATGTACCTCCTTTAGTGTCACAAAATGTAGAATATAACCTCCGTAATGCAAACCATTACTCCTTACCTAACTTCAGACTTCAACTTTCTAATAGTTCTTTTTTCCCCTCTACTATTCGACTTTGGAATAATTTAGACCCTGGCATAAGACAGAGTAGGTCAGCCCCGGCTTTTAAAAACTCTCTTCGTAAGCTTAATGACATAAATATCCCCTCTTATTATTTTTTTGGTGACAGAAAATCTAATATTTTGCATGCTAGATTAAGAACTAATTCAAGTACTCTAAACGACGACTTATTTCATGCTAACTTAATTGATTTTCAAATTTGTCATTGTTGACATTCTATTGAAAATGCATTTCACTTCTTTTTTATTTGCAACAAGTACATAGATCAGATAATAAAGTGGTACCGTGAGTAAAATGATTTCATCCCACTGGACCTGCAGCTTATTCTACATGGCAGTCATGAATTATCCAAAGCAGACAACGAAAAACTATTTCTGCACACTCAGAAATATATTCACGATACAAATAGATTTTGATTTTACATTTGTACTTTCTCTACCACCTACCTCTCTCTATCACTCCATTCGTGCAAGTCTCCCCATTTTTTTTTTTTTTTCAACATATCTCTCTTCAGTACTTAATATATTTGATATATTGTGTTTTTGAGAAAAGGAAAAAGAAAAAAATCATATATATATATGTAAATTGTTTAACCCCTTTAACTCTATCAAAGTCTGCGTCTTTTATCTTTCTCGACTCATATGGCACTTGGGAAACGGAAATATCAGAAGGAAAGGAAAGACCAAAGCGAAAGAAAACCGTGGCAGGGGATATGATGAACATTGATAAGCCGAAAGTTACGAGTAGTGGATTGTGTACTTGTGCCATCTGGGTCGAGAAAAATCATTCACGCAGTCTTAAAAAAAATTAAAAAAAAAAAAAAGATGTTTCAATTACTAGTGGAAATGTCTAAATTATTTCATAAAAGAATTAAAATGAAGGAGATTGTCACATTCTTTTCACATACTTGCACCTTCTTACACCCCATCCTTACCCTTCCCTTATCCACACTTCCATACTAAATAATTATTTTATTGTTAATGTCATCTTGTATATTTTGTATGTGTTATATAATATTGTATGGAAAGGGCTTGATATAAGTTGGAAAACTTGTGCCCAATCCTATTGTATATATTTGATACAATAAAATATGTTTAAACTAAATGAGAAATAAAAATCCACACACTTTGGTCCGTCCACCAAGGAGGTCGAAAAAGGTGAAAAATGCGGCTGTTTACATTAACTGAACGTCCCTTCTAACAAAAGCTCAATAATGTATGCATCAAACAATGTGGGGAAATATATTGCGTGTATATATACACTCTCTGACTACGATTCATATTCTCATAAATCTGTACCTAAGACGGACTAAACGGAAAAATAAATAAATAGATAAATAAATAAGCTTTTACGTATATGATAATATGATATCATTATCTCACCTTGACACTTCACGATGCCGTCTCCTAGGTAACCTGGCTTACATTGGCAAACGTAGTTTGAACACTGGGCGTTTTCTGCGCAAGCTTTACCACCACATAGACTTATCTCTGAAACAAGAAATAATAATAACATATTTTTGTAATCGGTCTGTCCTTCAGCTTTGAGCTATAGAGTAAGGAAATTTACAGTTTTTTTTCCAAATTGTGCGTTATCGTTACAAGATGTAGATGTTAAACCCTCTTAATCTTGAAATGTAGTCAATTTAAACCGATATTCTTTGCAAAGATAACATACATACAACCATTGCCACATTTCATAAGGTATCATAAGCCAATAGTACACTTGAAAAACGAGTATTTAAATGGACTTGGAAAATGGATTATAACGATTTCTGTATGAATACCTTCACAATTTATATACGGGTTACCATGGTAACCAGGTTGACATTGGCATCCTGAATCTGTACATTCTGCATATTTTGCGCATTTCCTCCCGTTGCATAACTCTACGAACATACATAGTTATATTATAATGCATATAAATTGTTTTAGTATTTACTGAAAGAAGGTATAATATAATCATGAAGCTTTTTTTTAATTTTTAAAAATATTGCTAAAATTGGGAAACATGTTTTATCTAATAAAACATTGTAGATAAAATCTTCTGTTTCAAGACATAGATATGGCCAGTATATATATGACGCTCTTCCAAATGCACTTTCAACAGTCCAACAGATGTTTTATTAAATTCTCGCCTTTCGTAGCATTGCTATAAATGTATAATCACTTACAATTTCATTACGAAAGCCACTTTAAAAGAGTTATGAGAGACTGTAAACACTACTAAAATGAAATACATAAAATTAAATGTATTTAACCGACACAGCTGCATCACTTACATACCATCACTTTACTCATTATCATCCATAGTTCATCATTTACATTTTTTATCATATTCAAGCCATCATCAGTTACACGTTATCACATATACACATTATTGCGTACAATTCATCATTAATTCAGGATTGAACTGCTTTCATTTTGAAGTTATGGACCCATAACTTCCAAATGAAAGCAGTTCAATGCTTATATTTACATTTGACAACGAATTTGAAAGAATATATCCAGGAATTTTACTCTGATAATGAATCACGGCCTCCGCTAGGGATCGAACCCGGGACCTCTGGCTTACTAGTCTTAAGCTCAATCGATAGAGCTAAAGAGAAGATCTCCCTAGCCGAGCGGTATATTGCGGCTAGTATTTACCAGGGTTACATGAATGAACAAATTATTATCGTCAAAGACGGAACAGCCTTTTCAACAGCCATATTTCGTTATCGCCGACGTGACAATTATGACGTCACTATAATAATGACGTCATAATAAAGATTTGGAAGTTATGGACTCATAACTTCCAGGTGAGCTTGGTAAAGTTATATAGTGGGGCTGCTGTGTAAATGTAAATATCACATTATAACATACACACATTATCGCATACAATTCATCTTGACACATCACAAGCACGCATTATCAGATACATCCTCATTTACACACTACCCCACACAGTAACATAATTCACAATTAAATTCTGTCCATCATTTACACACGATACTATCCAGTTCACCATTTACACATTGTCGCATATAGTTCATCATCTATATGGTATCAAAAATTCATCACTTACATACCATCACTTCCATTTTATCGTTCACCGATTTTCATCTACATTTTTTATCATTTATTCATTAATACACACAGTACTTTACACATGAAAACGTTATCATTCAATGTAGCTGGGAACGTCTATGTGACATTTGAGAAGAGGTTTACAAACAACAATGATATTCCTAATGCTATATGATAAACTTACTTTCACAGTAGATGTATCCGTTACCTACGTAACCCTGGGGACACACACAGTGATAACTGGTACACTCGGCGTTCCGGGCACAGTGTTTCCCTCCACAAACACCTAGTCCTGTAAAAACAGAATTCATTTCATTCCTACTTTACTGGAATCTCATCTTTACCCATACTATTCATTGTGTGGCTTCAAGTTCTATTCTTTTAATCGTAGAAAAATGCCAATGAGGACGAAAATGTTCACACCTTTTGTTTTGCAATTTAGCTTTTGCAATGAGGCATTTAGAGTATTAGCAGGTATCAACAAATGAATATAGAAGACACTCACCATTGATAATTTAGTCATCAATTTAGTAAGTTTTATTGATATGCCTTGAAATACAGTAGTCGGCCTGTAGCTGTTGGGGAATAAGCTCAATTTGACCAAATAGGTATATCTGTACATCTCACAACAATTCAATCATCTTTTAAGAAGTTACTTTCTTCTAATCATTCAAAAATCAGAATAATCTAAGAAGATACCTCGCTTCTTAATGTATAATCCATATTGGTTGTATGTAAATATGTTCAAGTTTGTTTACCTGTTTTATGTAAGGAGAGGACTTATATAGGCTCTGCCTGATGTCCAATCCTATATTGATATTAACAACAGTCAATAAAAATATGTTGAAATTGAAATACAGTAGTCCTAGTTTGTCCATTTTCGCGAAAAGCTTTTTTTGACAGAGATCATTAGATGAAGAGTATTGTTATTAATAATTACATAATCCCATGTAGTCAACCAAATGAGTAGTTAAATCATGTAGTTATGATGTATACAAAATGGTCGAAAGCAGGTCTGTAAGAGTACTTGTTAAGACTTGACAGCTTCAATGCGCACGATCTCCTCATGTGAAATCAAAAACATATATGCTATAAATTTATCTTGGACAATAAAGATACAGTCATTCATTATACATGTATATGTAATGGCATTTATTTAAAATAACTTAAAACACGTTCAGCCATTACACAAAATCGGAAGCTTACAACACGCTACTACATGTAAATACCTATAGTAATCAGTATTTTCTTTTTCGTTCTTTTTTCAACTTGTTTAATCAATTATCCTTTAAAAACATATAAATTGATATAACAATGAAAAATCGCGTTGGTGATTATATTTTGTTTTTGGTCATTGCATTCCTACTGTATATATGATGATATACATAGTATTATTCTATACTGGTTTTTTGGGGTCAAATTACTTGAATCGATCACAAACAGTTAACAAAAAGTAGGTCATATGTTGGAAATGGAGTATAGAGTTGGTCATAACCATTGTGGTAGAATAATCCAAGCCCTCCGGACCTACCATACCTACTAGTGTGTACACCCGATTATATATACAGACATATGTTACCGCGTCCAATAATAAGACTTTCAATACATTTGCATAATCTGTCCGACTACAAAGGGAGGCTACTCGCAGCACCATCTAAACCGAACAAGTATTGTTTACTATGGTATCTTATTCGAAAAATAATTGTCTTTTTAAATAGTTATTTAGAAATAGTCATTGAGATGTAGAATGTAAGTCCATAATTATCGATTATTTATGATATAATTAACACAGACACGCGGCGTGACCCCTCTCTATATATACCCAATATACCCATATGTACGTATTGTGTGTCCGTGGTTGGTAAGCAATTCATTATTGCAACAACAACACATTTGTATGTCATTTGCTTTATAGGGACATGTTACTAACTTTTGAACTTACGACAAAAATATCATTTTGATAAATTCAACAATAATGTTGACTATAATAACATTGTTGTTAGTAGCTTTATCTTATATGCATTATCAATGCTCATCTTGTCCATTCCATAGCTTTCAATCTCTTTATTCAGCAACCACCTGCGATCATGTACTGTGGTATATCATCATAATGAATTTTGATATCACTTTATGAAGTGAAAACACATATTCATTGGAATGATATGTATTTTACAACAATTGCAAAAAAAAAAAAAAAGAGGTATATCAACTTATATTCACTGTGATGGTGTCACGTTATTATTTTAGCGACATTATCATTATAAATCTGTCGTCTCTACAACAATTAGGTGAAATAATCATTTGAGGATATCACTAATTCGTGCTGTCACTTATTTAGTTTATTTATTGGTATCATGCACCTAATGTTTGAACAGAAATTGAGCCCATGACACGCTTTATAAAATGCTATACATGATTTGTTACGGTATCACCCTAATGCAAAAACGTAATCGTAGAAAAAATGTAAATGAGCATGAAATTTTCACTGTTTGTTTGGAAATTGCATATATTGAATATGAAGAGATTATTATGGCACGGGAAGGATGTCATTATTTTTGCCTAGGCAGAAATCGATTTTCTGCCTAAGCAAAATTCTATTTCTGCCTAGGCAGAAATGTTTTTGCCTAAGCAATATTCGATTTTGCCTAGGCAATATTTTGTTTTTGCCAAAAATATTTAATTATGACATCCTTCCCGCGCCATAGATTATGTCGCCAGTTTGGCATCCAGGATATCAGCATAGTATACGTTCACAATCGGATATCTAGAATATTAGCAGTTTTTAATGAATTGACTTTGCACAATATGGACAATTGTTGTTTTAGTAATGAATTTAGTGAGTCTTACTACTATTAATTGTTTTTGCATTTTAGCGAAAAGCTTCCCAGTTGTGCCCTTATTTTGACACAGAACATAGATACAACTTTTTGTTATCGATAATTTTAAAATTCCAAAAATTTCATCAAAATGAGTAGTTTGAAATATGTACAAAACTAAGTCTAACCATCTTTAATGCGCACGATCTCCCTATGTGAATTCGAAAACATATGTCTGATGAATGAAAAATACTGTTATTCATTAGAATTTTATATGAACATGAATTAACTTGTATTCATTTCTTCTTTTTCAACTCTTGTCTGATGCTTTCTTTTTGGTATATGTACGATCAATTATCCTTCAAATATCTAACTAATTGGACAATAAAATATTATTTTGATGATTAGTTTTTTCTTTGTCATTACATACCTACTACGTACATGATACTCCTTTTATATACCTAGTTTCTTGTGGTTGATTTTGGACCGAACTAGGCTAATTGAAAGGATAGCAAAAGCATAGGTCATATGTTGGGATTGGAGTATAGAGTTGATCATGAACCATTGCGGCATAATAATCCAATCCCTCCGGACCTACATACCTGGTAATGTCTACACCCCTATATATATACACATATATCTTACTTCGTCCAATAATAAAACTTTAAATACATTTGCATATTCTATTCGGCTACAAAGGGAGGCTACTTTGGTCAATATCACAGCTAACAATGCTACCTTAATATCTGAAAAATAGACTGTTTATCCATGTTGATCGGATGTTTACATTGGATTCAAAGTAAGCCATATCTAACTTAAATAGCAGTTATCACATTGGTATTAACGCTATTGAATCACAATGCTCAAAAATCAGGTAGAGCATGCTCTAGTGTTACTCCAACACTGTTAGAGGTTTTACACGGCGAGATACTTTTGACAGGCGGTCGGCAAAATAATATTCGATAGTCAGGGGCTTGACATAGTCCTATAATATAAGACTTCAAAGGTTCACATCGTGATTTTTTACGTTTCTTATCGGATATTTATAAATAACAAAAATGTACATGGTATCGTACTGTATGTATAATACAGTAGGGAATATGTCCCTGACTAAAGTGTGCCTGTGATTGGAAATACATATGTATATGTCTAGTTACCAAATATGAAGAACACATATAAATTGTTATTTCATTTGTTTTATAAATAGAAATACATGTCACCATCTTTATGAATATGATTTGATTTACGTCAAAAATATCATTTTTATAAATTAAACAAAACGTGAGCGACAGTGGGACAGGTGACCCAATCGCTGTTCATGTCCGAACGGGGAATCGAACCTCAGTCGCCTGTGTGAAAGGCAAGTAGGTAACCACTGTGCCACCAACTTTACTTAGTGTAAAAGTAGACAGTATGAGGTCACCTTACTAGCTCAGACTAGCGGAAACTTCCCTTTAGGCAAGTGGCAGGATGTTTGACTTGAGAGCAAAAGGTCGCTATTCGAAGCTCGGCACGGGCAGGATATTTCTCCAATGACTCTGTATCGGTCCAAAAACCTACGTATAATCTCATATCAAGAAATAACACAACTCCGAAATAAATTGCAAGGGCTCGACCACGCCGAGTGCTAGTTCGTTTATTACCCACAAACGTGTCCAATACTCTTATACATCAACATACATGTACACCACTCTCTGAATTTAACCACCAAAATCTAAGAAAATATTAAACCCATGAAATAAAATTCCTCCTTCTCCCCTTGTTCCTGACAATACACTGCAAGAATTCAAAATACATACTCGTAAAAAAAAATACGTAACACTAGCACAGGTGTTCAGCCTTCAACGTGGTCTCGCTGAATGAACAATGCACGTGCGCTACCTGCACACCTGATTTCTTACTCGGGAACTTTCGGCACTTTCCGCAACCCGACACAGATACGCCACCCAGCGGCCCTCTCCATAATAGGAGAAAACAATTTCATTCTAATTCATTGCATTCAAGCGAAAGAAATTGTATTTTTCATTACTCCTTTTACATAAGAATATCAGCAATTCACTATGGCGATGTTGCGTTATCGTTTGAACATCACCATTATGATTTGGTTATCACTATAACGGTTAGGTGAAATCAGTTAGCCATTTAGTGATATCAGTACCAATCACGTAATGTTAAAAAGTAACTGAGTCAACGAAAAGTTTAATTAATTGCTGAAAATTATTCTATTATGGCGACATCATCAATTAATTTTGAAATGATGTTGATATCACTATAATTAATAGATATAATGAATTGGTGATATCACCAAATCGTTTAAATAATACAACTGGAATAGAATGAAAAGTAAAACGACACCCATATAATAGTGTTAAGTATAATTTACGTTAAAAAAATCTTAAAATGTGTTATATGTCTTTCGGTAAAGAATCTTTTAAAAGCACATAGACATTGAATTAGTGATGTCTACTGTCACCTATCCCTTCCTCTAACAAATCCAGAAGTACACAAAAGATACCCCTCAATTTTAGCCCCATTTTGTTCACATAATCAACAATATGAACAATTTTAAACTTCGAAAAACAAGCACGCTGTGTATATTGCATGCTAAAGCACAATCTAATTAAAATCTAGATGGTCATTCTCACTACGTTATGCAACGTAGTGAGAATGACCAATCTAGATTTTAATTAGATTGGTAAAGCAATGCCTGTCCCCTACCGCCACCCGCAACAAATAGTAACAGTGACCATGACCTTGACCCCAAAACCCTGAAACTCGAACTTGACCCATACTGAAGTTACATACCAACATTTACCAACATACATTGAAATATGGCTGAGAAAAGTGAGGAAATCTGAGTGGAAGTGGACGGACTGACAGACAGATGGACGGACGGCGGGGAGGAAACCTATAGCACCCCAACCCCGATTTCACCGGTAGGGGACTGAAAATTCTAACATATCACCTATAACTGAATCGCAGATATCCCAAATCTCCAATCACAAAGAAAGTAATTGTTAACAGATATCAA
The DNA here is from genome assembly GCF_902652985.1 of Pecten maximus. NCBI lineage: Eukaryota > Metazoa > Mollusca > Bivalvia > Pectinida > Pectinidae > Pecten > Pecten maximus. The sequence continues at coordinate 25,354,813 of NC_047020.1, read as the reverse complement.
TACTTAGCCTTTACACTGATGCAAAGTTGCATGAACACCAACACTCCGCTACCATTGAATCGTTTTTAACAGACTATCATTATGTTTTTATAATTTCTTGTAAATAAAACATAATAAAATCAAACTAAATAAGTGCATGGATTATTATCATGTAAGAAATATTATACGACCCAGGTGTAAAATGTGTGTTTTTATATGTTCTCGTTTCTATTACATAAAAGTAAATAGACCGACACTTAATTACCATTGTGTTACTGACTGCGATGTACTTTCTTTAATTTCGTAATTAATTATGTTTTTATTTAATATAGCAAAAAACAGGTCATATCATGGGATGGGTGTATAGAGTTCATTAATCACTGATAATCCAAGCCCTCCGGACCTGCCAACAGTATATGACTACATCTCCTATATATACTCTAATTCAGATTTACAGCATAACCTGTCAATCAAGTTATCTGAAGACATTCAATACTTTTAGTAAATTCGAGTTATCTCCCTTTCAGTATAACTGAAGGAATAAATGTAGTTTTGAGTTATCTTCCCTTCACATCGAGTTACTTCCGTTTGAATACAGGGACGGGATTTTGGCGACAATTTATAAGTGGTAAAATCTGTGACATCCACATATGATCCGGCTGAAATAATTGATGTAAACCATGTAGAAATATTCTATAATTCTTTGTGTGTGTGTAATGACGTTTAATTTTGAGCATTTATGTAATAATTTGCATTTGCACCATGTTTGTAAATTTCAATCGTTCGGCCATGCCACATGATGTGGTTGAAAGCTTAAGGGCATACATCCGTTTCGATCAGGTTATATATCGAATATTTAATACGATTGTATTGCTTTTAATGCCATGGATCTTGTATGTGGATGTCGTAAGCTTTTGTCCGTCGGGTATTGGTAATCACATCACGTTGACGGGTCATTAGCATTTGAATCTTCATTATCTTGTTTACTTTTGTAATACCCGGGGCCGACTATTGTTACATAATATGTGCTGATTATTTAATCGCGCGCAGGTGTGACAGTGTCGAGAGCCCGGCTTCAAGCTATAAATACTGTTTCATATTTCATTATAAATTAGTTTCAACGTCTCTGTGATGCACAACGTCGTCATCAAAATATAGTAATATAATGAGACTACACGTGTCATTCTCATATACGTGCATTTTATATAGGCGGTTTTTTATAGCCAATTTGTGTTAGTAAAATGTATAGGTTATTATTATAAGGGATACTTTCAGTCCTGTTCTATGTCGGGTGTTAAAAATGTTTATTAAAATGTTTTTTTTAAGCATTACAATAATATTTTCCTAAAGCTGTACTATATCTGTATATAGCTATAGGTAACTCGAGATCATATATCTTTATATGGTAGTATATTGGATGCACATATGACAGTGTGTGAATGTATTGCATTGTTTTACATTTTGAGATCATGCCTAAAGCGAAGAGCAAAGGGGGTACTGCTGCCCAAGCTAAGAGACAGAAGTTGAGTACCAGGTCAAGCAGAGGCACAGACCAGATGCCAGCTTCAAATGACGACACAATCATGCCAACAATTCAGCCGGGGCCTAACATTATTCCAACCTTGGATGCCAGTGCTGGAAACAGGGAGAGAACACCTGTTGGGACAGGTACGCAGTTTAGCATGCATCCCCAACCCATGATAGGTACACAGTTTAACATTCAACCCCAACCTATAACAGGGGTCTGTGATAATTTGGGCCTGCATGTCTCTAACGCAAATAAACAGAAAATTTTAAATGGGGAATATATTGACCTAAGTATTCTTCTTCCCAAAAATGTGAACCAGCCTGAGGCTTCTCATAAAGTTGCGATTGTTGAGGGCGAGTTGGTTATTCAGCCCAAAACAGTAAAAATCAAGATAAATGACATAAACTCTTGGACAGACGCGTTTATCATATACATGAGCATATACATTGATGCACACCCTGAACAGATGCAGAGTATGCTGAAGTATATGCAGTCGGTTCGATTAGGTGCTTCTCGATCGTCCAACATGGGTTGGAAGCAGTACGACGAGCAGTACCGCCTGCGTAAATCTAGGTTACCATTAGCTTCGTGGGGATTGATTGATCCTGAACTTTGGTTTATATACATGCAGTCGTCCTCTCCAGCAGTGTCGTTGATGAATAATGCCACAACTTCTAGTCAAAGTACACTAAAGTGTTATGATTACAATTACAAGGGTCAGTGTTCTCGCCACCAGTGTCAGTATAAGCATAAATGCCTGCGCTGTAATGGGAATCATTCCTCTTCAAAATGCTTTCAGCGAAATAATAACCAGTATCGTTTTCGTGCCCAACAGTCAAGTCATCAACCAAACACAGCCCCCACCGGTGGTAAGCGTCCAGGAAACACAGCAAAACCTGTGGGCTCTGGGAAAGTCCCCAATTAACATTCACAACCTTTCAGTACTTCTTAAAGACTACCCAAGCAAAGAAGCTGCGCACGTATTATTATCAGGTTTTCAAAAGGGCTTTAGGCTTCAATATACTGGCCCTAGAGTTACCTCCGAGGCAAGAAATTTGTCATCAGCATCTTCTTATAGTCATGAATTGGGTAATAAAATAGCAAAAGAAATAGAATTAGGAAGAATTGCTGGTCCTTATCCTTGCAAACCTATATCAACCTTGCACATTTCACCCATAGGATTAGTACCAAAGAAAACGGGTGGCATGCGACTCATAACACATTTATCACATCCAGCTGGGGAAAGTATCAATGACTACATTGACCCTGCTAAAAGTACTGTTAGTTACACTTCATTTGATCAGGTGGTTGATAAAATATCAGCACTAGGTATAGGTTGCTTAATAGCGAAGAAAGATATACAATCAGCTTTCCGTCTGCTGCCTGTTAACCCAGCAGATTTTGATAGGTTAGGTTTTCAGTTTCAAAACCAATATTTTATATATAAATGTCTCCCCATGGGGTGTTCAATATCTTGTTCTTTATTTGAAAAGTTTGCTTCTTTTTTGGAGTGGGCGATCAAACATAGGTCTGGTCTTGATTCAGTTAATCATTATCTAGACGACTTCATATTTGGGGGCAAGGCGAACACAGGGGATTGTGAGATCTTAATGAAAACCTTTGATTCTATATGTGCTGAGCTAGGAGTGCCTGTAGCAGAGGAGAAAACTGAGGGTCCCATAACTGTGCTAGTATTCTTAGGTTTAGAAATAGATACAATTGAGAGGAAAATTAGAATCCCCATGGAAAAAATTTTGGCTTTAAACACAAATTTAAACACACTCGTAAACAAAACAAAAATAACATTGAAAGATTTACAGTCAATAGTGGGCTTATTGTTTTTTTGTGGAAGGTCTATACCTTCATCTAGAGCTTTTAACAGGCGTTTTTATAATGCAATGTCTGGTGCTAAGCTCCCTCATCATTTTATTCGGGTTACAAAAGGGATGAAGGATGATGCGAGGGTTTGGTTGACTTTCATGGAGGATTTTAATGGAGTCAACACCTTCCCAGATCCTGATTGGCTATCTGATCAATCGTTGGAGCTATTTACGGACAGTGCAGGAAGCTCTGACTTGGGTTGTGGGGCATTTTACCATAAGAGCTGGTCTTTTTTCAAAGGGCCCTGCTCCTGGCAGAAAACCGAGATACTGCGCGATATAACTTTCCTAGAGCTAGTTCCAATTCTGCTAGCTATCCATACATGGGGCAATGACCTTCGAGATAAGAAAGTCCTTTTCCGAGTTGACAACAGTGCTTTGGCTACTATCCTGAATAAGAAGACTTCAAAATCAGACAGAGTTATGTGTCTTTTAAGAGAACTTATTTTGGTGTCAATGCAATACAATATTCAGTTTAAAGCACAACACATAGCTGGGGTAGACAATTTTATAGCGGACGCCATATCTCAATTTCAGTGGGGGAAATTTCGAGTCTTGGAGCCAGAAGCAAAAGCCCAACCAGAGCCTGTTCCTCCCAGATTTCTACATTTGATATCAGCTGTGAAGTAGATAAGCTCATTCGCTCATCAGTATGGGAAAACACAGCAAAAGCTTATAACATTGCTTTAAAGCGATTTAATGAGTTCCGGGTTACATACAAGTTACCAGATATTTCCCCTTTTCCGCTATCCCATGTACAGTGGAACTTCGTTAACTCGAAGTCGACGGGACCACGAAAAAACTTCGAGTTATCCGAGTGTTCGAATTAAGCGAGTTATCGTTTTTGGTGAAAAGTTTGGTCAATATTTGTCAACATTATATAATCATTATAACTTCGCTCTGTCGCTCATCAGTTTAGCATGAAGACTGGTCAATACATGTAAATATATATGTAATGTTTCGTTATGTCACTTGTAATTTGGTGTAGTTTTGCCGATATACAGTCACGATAAAGTTTCTTTCACTTAGTCACTTCAATAACGATCTGATGTGCAAGTCATGTTTGCAAAAGGTAAACGATAAAACGGAATTCGACAAAATAACAAGTTCTTAATGTCAAAACAAATAACCGTTTAAGTTTAACACAGATTGCATACAAAACGTAACAGAACCATAACCTTTTATTGGACATATATAAAATACTGTTTGATCGGCCTACTTACTTTTTATTGATAACCACGCCATTTCCATGTGTATTAGCACCGGAAGTTGGGCTGCGCATGTGCGTATAAAATGTTACTGTAACTGAGCTGGCGTTTTATCCGATTTAATAGACAGCACTGACCGTTACAGTTGTACTCTGAACACCTCGGCAGTAATTACGCTATTGTTTCAGCAGTTTAAAGATTTAATAGGCGCCGTGACTGTGTCATTTCTACACCTGTAAAAACATCAGCCGGGTAGATCTACCGGTGTGTCAGAGATTAGTTCCGCTTGAGCGAACGGGTAGATGAGTTGTTGACTATCGTGTGTACTGATATCGGCGACCGCCTTGGGAAATTACCTGATGTAAGTAAAGCAGTACTTTTTATCACCAAGACTTGTTGTTATAAGATTCAACCGACAATTTCTTTTATGAATTTATGAAACACTTATAATAGCATGTAGGTTAGTAGTGCCGATATGTTCAGTATTACAAACGGAATTTAGCTCTTAAAAAATGTCGGCGTTTGCCACCGATCGACGAAAATTATACTTAGAGTTATTCGAACATTTCAAGTAGGATTTTTATTGTTGGGACCAAATTTTTACTTCGTATTATCCGAGTTTTTCGAGTTATCCGAATTCGAATTATCCGATTTTATTTTACTAAGATAAAGAGAGAATTCGGCCGGGACCGGCGAGGTACTTCGAGTTAAGCGGGGTATTCGAGTTATCCGAGTTCGAGTTAACGAAGTTCCACTGTAGTTCAATTCATTGCATTATTGTCGGCCTATTGTCTACTGCAAAGAGCTACATATCTGGTTTAAGTTTTTACAGCAAGATTCATGACCTATTAGATGTAACTGACAAGTTTGTTGTTCGTAAAATGCTGGAAGGTATGAGGCGTCTTAAGCCAGTCAGAGATTCACGTCTTCCTATAACTGTTGAGCTACTTCAGAAGTTGATAGGGGTTGTAGGCAAAGTTTGTCGATCTGGCTACGAAGCTATTCTTTTTAAAGCAGCATTCTCACTAGCTTTTCATGCCTTTTTGAGGGTTGGGGAATTCACAACCGATGCCCAGTCTTCTAATCGAGGTGTGACATACGAGAATACAATAATCATAAACAAAACTACTGTTGATATTTTTCTCCCTCTTTCCAAGACTGATCAGTATGGTAAGGGTGTTCATATTCAAGTGAGTGCGAATGAAGGAAACGTATGTGCTGTGAGATTGCTTGAACAATATTTTGCAGTTCGTCCCAAGTGTGGGGGGCCACTTTTTTGTCATTTTGGGGGTTCACCACTCACTCGATACCAGTTTACATCAGTCTTGAAGAAGTCAATAAGCATTCTAGGGATCGATAGTACTGGATACAAATCTCATTCCTTTCGTATTGGGGCGGCAACTATGGCCTCTGTCAACGGGTTGTCTGATGAGGACATTAAACGCATGGGTAGATGGGTTAGCGATGCTTATAAGGGCTATATAAGGACATCAGTATTGTATTAGGATAATTACACATTAAGTATGATCTCAATTATGCTTGTTCATGTTGCTAACAGCATATAAGTTTCTTATAGGTAACATCAGAATATGGATCTTGGGCTCGTCCATAGTTAAGCGTGGTTTCATCCACGCCAGAGGTAGACCTGATGGTATCCATTTGGGACTAGATGACCTAGGGGCATTTATTTGGTGGCAGGGTCGGAGTGGCTTATCCGCTACAAGATTATCAGCAACCTTCAACCACATTAGAAAATTTGAGGATGACCCCAATATCTTGGTAATTCATTGTGGTGCTAATGATTTGGGAATCGTCCCTTTGAAAGAATTGCGCAAAAAACTCAAAGATTGTGTGTCCTATTTTCACAGAACCTTCCCTAATGCATTGATAGTGTGGTCACAATTACTTCCCCGTCTTACATGGCATCACAGCGGCAATCAGAAAGCAATGAAGGAGGGTCTGGTTAGGTTAAATAGTTGCATGGCTACATACATTCTGTCACTTGGTGGGGGTTACATTCGGTATCCTGACATATCATTGAGTTGTCCAGAAAAATTTGCTCAAGATAGGGTTCATCTGACACCAATACAGTGTTCCAGCTAGGATTTGAAAAGGGCAGGGCGCTGCCAAAAAAAGGGCATTTTTGTGCGCGACATTTTTTCCGGGCCTATCTATCTTCTACCTTATTTTACAGGACAATTTAAGTACATCCATGCATTACATATGACCTGATTCATAAGAGACAAATGGAAATCTGTTGATTTTTTTTTATTATTTCGTTTGTGTGTAAAAATGTCTTCTTTCTTCAAATATTGTTTTAAATGTTGATGGTAAAAGTTATGACCTAGAGTAATTCAAAAATAAAATGATATTAGCATTATTTCAATTTAAGGGTGTATTGAGAGAATCCATATACGATAATTACGTCCAATCAAAAAGTTACTATCAGATTATAGTCAACAGAGCGATATTTTCAACCAGAAGTTAGTCTGTCCGTTGTGATTGTAAGACGACTAATTGTAAGTGAAGATATTATAGAGCAAAAGAGAAAAGGTGATCAAGCATATACGAGAAAAAAATGATTAAGTAAAAGAAATTATATTATTTAATATCTGAATAAACGTCGTCCAAATAACTGCGATGTATCTTGTAAGCGGCGGTAAATTTCTACTTTCACTTTAGACGCTTTAGAAATAACGGTAAACTAAAATCAGGAAATTATAGCAAGTTAACATTTTCTTGAATTAATTATAAGAAATGGTAAACGAATTAGGGCCGATCATGATTCGCAAGTTTCTGATCAAACATTTGTTCCGTTGCTCTCGTAAACAAACGGTCCCCGCGTGTTGTAGAAATGTTATCACTTGGCTATCACATGACCCGCAGTTAATGCGGAGTCGGCATTTCAGATACGAAAGTAACACAATATAAACTAAACTTTTGCAACCATTATTCACATGAGCAGATATTTTTATGTGTCCTTTATTTATTGATGAAAAATAAACATTTTGCAGACCTGCCAACTACTACTATTTTATAGTAATCTTTACTATTTTGTGGTGGTCGTTACTCTTTTTTCTCTCGAAATAGTAGCAAATTACTCTTTTTGATGCAATAGATTTGGCAAGAATTGTTAAGAATTACTCTTTTTTTTGCTCAAAAATGGGCCAAATTACTATTTTTGAATTTGAAAGGTTGGCAGGTCTGATTTTGTATAGAAATCCGTCAATCCAACAAGGAATTTGCAACATCTGCATTTACAATGAACCATTTCCGGCGTCCCGCCAAACTTCATCAAATAAAATCAACCGAAAGCTAATTTTGATCACTGGAAAATCACTGGAAAGTAATCTCATGATCATTTACTTAAAAGTTGCTTGGTTAAAACCAGAAGGATTTCGTGTTGTCATGTGAAGAAAATTTCAAAGATATATAGATCGATCGCCAATTGCACACATGCTCATGGGATAACTTTACGACAAATGTGCGGCTCTTTTTGGTCTTGTCAAAAGTTGTTTACATAAGTAAAACAACATTTCCATCCATTATAATTACTTTGTCCATCTTCAAAAAGCTTTCGTGATTATGATTTAATTGGATTACCAACCGATCCTATCGACTCGTCACGGTTAAATGAATCTATAAAACACCAGCTCAATCCCCAGCTGACCGATCTCTGCCTCGGGCAGCGTCCATCAGTACCGTGGATAAAGGTCTACAGGTAAGGGGACTGGTGTTACAGGTGGCCAATTAGTGACTGACTGACTGACTGTATATTGCATGGCTTCAGCAAATCGGATCTAGAGTGTACGAGGCAAAATGAGCACCAATGACACTTAGAAAAAGGGCAGTACTACATGAAAAGGGGCGGGGCGCATTTCTAACATTGAATTAGGGGCAGGGTGCCGCGCCCTGCTAACCCGACCTAGCTGGAACACTGCAATAGGTACAGATATATTTCTCAACACACTTCAGGGGGGTCTGGAAACTTTTATGAAATCCACAACAGCTATTTTTCCTACACTCAATCCATAAGTTGATTTATTTGGCTGCAGCTTTGTCTTGGTTTGTGTAGCTTCATTCCCTCTACTTTGTGGCGGTGGTCAGGCTATGACTGTCTATTGGCGGATGTTGCTACATTTACCATAATTACAGCTTCAATGGATCAAGTTTGTAGCTATATCGATGAATGATTTAAATTGGACTGTTAAATTGATATTGATCATCATCGATTGCATTGTTGATCGGTTAAATTAATTTTAAATTGCATTTCGCAATGAACCTATATTTGATTGCATTTAGCAAGCTATCTTCAATGTATTTGTGCAGTTCGCACTTTCTTGAATTATTTGTGCAGTTCGCACTCGAGCTTCAGATGTCTGTTCCCAGGGTTTGTATGCTCATTATTATAATCTTCAGATGTCTGTTCCCAGGGTCTGTTGATTTTTCTCAATTTTTGAACATTTCATTGGAGGCTTGCCATATACCCTAGTTCAGGGTCGGTATCCTCAACCCTCTAGATAAAGCTGTGGCCAAATTATACCAAAAACAATGTGTTTGTCATTTGTTGATTGAATGGTCTTTGATAATTCAGATTTACAGCATAACCTGTCAATCAAGTTATCTGAAGACATTCAATACTTTTAGTAAATTCGAGTTATCTCCCTTTCAGTATAACTGAAGGAATAAATGTAGTTTTGAGTTATCTTCCCTTCACATCGAGTTACTTCCGTTTGAATACAGGGACGGGATTTTGGCGACAATTTCTAAGTGGTAAAATCTGTGACATCCACATATGATCCGGCTGAAATACCCATCCCTCCCACCCCTTTTTACATAATGAATTGTTTTGTTCCTTTTGCTGCTCTGGGATTTTATATTACAGGGCAATACATATCGTCACGGCTTTCCATGGAGATGGAGAAAGTGTGAATTCTTCATTTGGACACTACAGTTTTGTGCGTATGGCGGATGTTGCTACATTTACCATAATTACAGCTTCAATGGATCAAGTTTGTAGCTATATCGATGAATGATTTAAATTGGACTGTTAAATTGATATTGATCATCATCGATTGCATTGTTGATCGGTTAAATTAATTTTAAATTGCATTTCGCAATGAACCTATATTTGATTGCATTTAGCAAGCTATCTTCAATTATTTGTGCAGTTCGCACTTTCTTGAATTATTTGTGCAGTTCGCACTCGAGCTTCAGATGTCTGTTCCCAGGGTTTGTATGCTCATTATTATAATCTTCAGATGTCTGTTCCCAGGGTCTGTTGATTTTTCTCAATTTTTGAACATTTCATTGGAGGCTTGCCATATACCCTAGTTCAGGGTCGGTATCCTCAACCCTCTAGATAAAGCTGTGGCCAAATTATACCAAAAACAATGTGTTTGTCATTTGTTGATTGAATGGTCTTTGATAACATGTTACATGTGTAATTTTTCTTGAGTATAGCTAGATTTGCATAAAATCAAGCGAGACAACTCTTACTGATTTTGTGATATGCCTATAATATAACCTATTCCAACTAGGTAGGCCTAATACAATCATGATAAATTAGTAATATCACTTTAGCGATTAGGTTAAATCACCAAATAATTTGTATTTATCACCAATTCATTATCGTGTATTCAGTTTCAAATGGCGACACTACCTTTATGTTAAAAAGTGATTGAGATAACAGCTTTATAAAATGCTGAAAATGAGTCTGTAATGGTGATAGATTCTATTACCGATTCATATTGAAGTCTAATGTTTGAATACATTTTTTATTGTGCCATTTCACTTCCCTAATGTAGCACAACATGTCTAAAATTACCCCCAAATAAAATCTGTCACTTAACCACTGCTATAACCACAATAACATACTTGTTTAGTAGACAGTGTGAGGATCTGTTCAACTTGCTGATAAAACACACAATAAATATATGAAACGAAACAATTTTTCTCATAATGAAAATTTTGTTCAAGGAGGATTTTAATAATTGTAATTTTTTTTTTATACATCTGAATCACAAGCAAACGAAATGATTGCATTGATAAGGATGCATAAACACAGACACTTCGATCACTTATCATGATAACACAAAACTAGACAAACAGTTTTTTTTCGAATATTAGACCTAAAGGCCTATATAGACGGTCATTATATTAACCGCTTATATGAGAAAAGATAATAAAAATATACAAAATAAATGCATAGATTATTACGATGTAAGTAATATGTTACGATAAAGTTGTACAGTATATGTTTTGAAATATTCTCGTTTACATTTTATCAAAGAAATATTTTTTAAGATAAAAAAAATACAAGAACGAGACTTTATAACCTACATATTTTATCAAATAGGAAGCATTAATTTTTAATATAATGTAGCAAAACAGGTCATATCATGGGATGGGTGTATAGAGTTAATGAATCATTGGTAATCCAAGCCCTCCGGACCTGTCTTTGGTATATAGACTGCAACTCATATTTATACTTAGCATGTGCAATTTCTGGAGGTATAACTAAATTTGCATGAAGTCAGACAGAACATAGATACAACTTTTTGTTATCGATAATTTTAAAATTCCAAAAATTTCATCAAAATGAGTAGTTTGAAATATGTACAAAACTAAGTCTAGCCATCTTTAATGCGCACGATCTCCCTATGTGAATTCGAAAACATATGTCTGATGAATGAAAAATACTGTTATTCATTAGAATTTTATATGAACATGAATTAACTTGTATTCATTTCTTCTTTTACAACTTTTGTCTGATGCTTTCTTTCTGGTATATGTACGATCAATTATCCTCAAAATATCTAACTAATTGGACGATAAAATATTACTTTGATGATTAGTTTTTACTTTATCATTACATACCTACTACGTACATGATACCCCTTTTATATACCTATTTTCTTGTGGTTGATTTTGGACCGAACTAGGCTAATTGAATGGATAGCAAAAGCATAGGTCATATGTTGGGATTGGAGTGTAGAGTTGATCATGAACCATTGCGGTATAATAATCCAATCCCTCCGGACCTACATACCTGGTAATGTCTACACCCCTATATATATACTCATATATCTTACTTAGTCCAATAATAAAACTTTAAATACATTTGCATATTCTATTCGGCTACAAAGGGAGGCTACTTTGGTCAATATCACAGCTAACAATGCTACCTTAATATCTGAAAAATAGACTGTTTATCCATGTTGATCGGATGTTTACATTTGATTCAAAGTAAGCCATATCTAACTTAAATAGCAGTTATCACATTGGTATTAACGCTATTGAATCACAATGCTCAAAAATCAGGTAGAGCATGCTCTAGTGTTACTCCAACAATGTTAGAGGTTTTACACGGCGAGATACTTCTGACAGGCGGGGGCAAAATAATACACGATATCCGATAGAAAAAGAGCCGACCAGTGGCATCTTATGTTATAGGAGTAGCTCTAGTGTTAATTTTTCTATAACAGTTGTATTCCGTCTAAATTCAGTTATCGTAACATAGACACACGACGCGACTCTCTTTATCTCTCTCCACCCTCTAGACATTTCTAATATAGCCGACAGTTAGCGGACACCGACAGAGACAGGGGCCGTCTCAAAATGTTTTGTTATGCGGCTATACACGCGAATCATGTAAGACTGCTACAACAGACAGGGGCTTGACATAGTCCTATAATATAAGACTTCAAAGGTTCGTATCTATGGGGCGCCGTTTTACTATTTATTCCCATTTGGTGATATCACCTATTCGAATAGGTGATATCATCTATTCGAATGAGTGATATCACCTATTCGAATAGGTGATATCACTTAGAACTTTTTAAAGTGATATCACCTATTCGAATAGGTGATATCACCTATTCGAATAGGTGATATCACCTATACGAATGAGTGATATCACCTATTCGTTTCATAAGTGATATCACCTATTCGATTCGAATAGGTTATCCAATAGGTGATATCACGTATTTGAAAAATGAATTGGTGATATCACCTATTCGAATAGGTGATATCACTGATTGAATAGGTGATATCACCTATTCGAATAGGTGATATCACCAAATAAGAATAAATAGTAAAACGGCGCCCCATACATATCGTGATGTTTTACGTTTCTTATAGGATATTTATAAATAACAAAAATGTACATGGTATCGTAATGTATGTATAATACAGTAGGGAATATGTCCCTGACTAAAGTGTGCCTGTTATTGGAAATATATAGTTACCAAATATGAAGAAACGAATTCACTATTGAAATAAAACACATATAAATTGTAATTTCATTTGTTTTATTTGTTTTATAAATAGAAATACATGTCACCATCTTTATGAATATGATTTGATTTACGTCAAAAATATCATTTTTATAAATTAAACAAAACGTGAGCGACCATAATAATTTTGGTGCGAATATTTTTTTGATATTAGTGAGAGGGGTCTTATCTTACAGTGGGAGAAAAACCAACATGGTGGGACCACAGGCGCTTGCATAGAAAATGTGATTTTCAATTTGTTTTTATTTGACAGCGGTATGTGTAATCTGGACAGGCTGAGGGAGCCGTTTGAAAAATGGCGTTCTGAGCGAGGATTTCGGCGATGTTTTCACGGTTATTGTGTTTTGGATGTAACAATTCGTATTGAGTGACACGGTAGGTTAAAGATGAATGTTTCCTGATGACAGTAGTATATAGTATGCACCGTGTCAGTTTGAATAAATGTGTTTTTAGTCGATTGAAGTGAGATGGGGTGCCGTTTCGCTCGTGGCGGAGTTACCAACCTTGAGCTTAACAGATTACACATACCACTGTCATATCAATTTTTTTTTTTTTTTTTTTGAAAATCGCATTTTCTATGCAAGCGCCTGTTGGTGGGACGGGTGACCCAATCACTGTTCATGTCCGAACGGGGAATCGAACCTCAGTCGCCTGTGTGAAAGGCAAGTAGGTTACCACTGTGCCACCAACTTTACTTAGTGTAAAAGTAGACAGTATGAGGTCACCTTACTAGCTCAGACTAGCGGAAACTTCCCTTTAGGCTAGTGGCAGGATGTTTGACTTGAGAGCAAAAGGTCGCTATTCGAAGCTCCGTACGGGCTGGGTATTTCTCCAATGACTCTGTATCGGTCAAGAACCTACGTATAATCTCATATCAAGAAATAACACAACTCCGAAATAAATTGCAAGGGCTCGACCACGCCGAGTGCTAGTTCGTTTATTACCCGCAAACGTGTCCAATACTCTTATACATCAACATACATGTACACCACTCTCTGAATTTAACCACCAAAATCTAAGAAAATATTAAACCCATGAAATAAAATTCCTCCTTCTCCCTTTGTTCCTGACAATACACTGCAAGAATTCAAAATACATACTCGTAAAAAAAAATGCGTAACACTAGCACAGGTGTTTAGCCTTCAACGTGGTCTCGCTGAATGAACAATGCACGTGCTCTACCTGCACACCTGATTTCTTACTCGGGAACTTTCGGCACTTTCCGCAACCCGACACGGGTACGCCACCCAGCGGCCCTCTCCATAATAGGAGAAAACAATTTCATTCTAATTCATTGCATTCAACCGCATGCAACGTAGTGAGAATGACCAATCTAGATTTTAATTAGATTGGCTAAAGCAATGCCTGTCCCCTACCGCCACCCGCAACAAATAGTAACAGTGACCAGGACCTTGACCCCAAAACCCTGAAACTCGAACTTGATCCATACTGAAGTTACATACCAACATTTACCAACATACATTGAAGTATGGCTGAGAAAAGTGAGGAAATCGGAGTGGAAGTGGACGGACTGATAGACAGACAGATGGACGGACGGCGGGAGGAAACCTTATAGCACCCCCCCCCCCCCCCGATTCCACCGGTAGGGGACTGAAAATTCTAACATATCACCTATAACTGAATTGCAGATGTCCCAACTCTCCAATCACAAAGAAAGTAATTGTTAACAGATATCAATACTTAGCCTTTACACTGATGCAAAGTTGCATGAACACCAACACTCCGCTACCATTACACATGATTAAACTGCAATTGAATCGTTTTAAACAGACTATCATTATGTTTTTATAATTTCTTGTAAATACAACATAATAAAATCAAACTAAATAAGTGCATGGATTATTATCATGTAAGAAATATTACACGACCCAGGTGTAAAATGTGTGTTTTTATATGTTCTCGTTTCTATTACATAAAAGTAAATAGACCGACACTTAATAACCATTGTGTTACTGACTGCGATGTGCTATCTTTAATTTTGTAATTAATTATGTTGTTTAAAGACTTATTGTTTAAAAGATATAACATGATGTTTTTATTTAATATAGCAAAACAGGTCATATCATGGGATGGGTGTATAGAGTTCATTGATCATTGATAATCCAAGCCCTCCGGACCTGTCATCTGTATATGGCTGCATCTCCTATATATACTCTAACATGTTACATGTGTAATTTTTCTTGAGTATAGCTAGATTTGCATAAAATCAAGCGAGACAACTCTTACTGATTTTGTGATATGCCTATAATATAACCTATTCCAACTAGGTAGGCCTAATACAATCATGATGAATTAGTAATATCACTTTAGCGATTAGGTTAAATCACCAAATAATTTGTAATTATCACCAATTCATTATCGTGTATTCAGTTTCAAATGGCGACACTACCTTTATGTTAAAAAGCGATTGAGATAACAGCTTTATAAAATGCTAAAAATGAGTATGTAATGGGGATATTACCGATTCATTTTTAAAGGGTTTTAGACACAAAAAGGTTAAAGTTGTCTAAAGGTTAGTTTCTGAAAAGCCAGTCAAATTACCCTCACACTCCTGGGGTTGTGTATATACACGCTGAGATACGGGCCCATCTGGACAACTGACCTATATGCAAAATTTCATTCTAATAACGAGGTCGGTCAGCCTCCTACGTCACAGGTTCACTGCTGCCGAGATGATAGTATAACTAACGTTATAAACACCTAAATGTGTGTCGCATTAAATCACTATTTACACACTATCTACCAAAGGTTTTGTGATGTGGGAATACTTTACATTAATATATTGGGTTACAACAGATAATTGGTTACATGTACTCCAGTGATGATCCCGTTATTCATTAAACAACTTAAATTCAACTTTATTCCATAAGTTTTACAACTCATTGGATAAAATAGTATATAACATTAATGGACAAAGGCATCCACTCTTACATGATTTATAATTCAATAAGCTAATTTGTCAGATTTGTTACAGGGAAACAGAGAAATAATCATTAAAAATGAATATATTCTAATTAAAATCTTATAAAAAATCTTTCCTTTAGTTTATTTGCTAGTGATAAATATTTTCCTAAATTGTTAAGTTCTTTTATATTTTCTACTTTGAGTAACTGAATACGTTTAAACATACTATAGTATTTAAAATGATATGTTTTAATCAAATCAATACGAATGTCTGCGTAGCATTTTCACCACATTAAATGCATTTCCTTCATAACCTTCATAAAACATTCTTTAAGGAAATTGTCAAAAAAGGACGTTGTTTGAATACATTACTGTAAAATTGATCAGAACAGTAACTGATTTCTTCAAACATTTACCGAAGACTGACGGTTCAAAGTTACTGATTTAAATAAAGAATCCAAGGATCTTTAGTTTGCAACATGTCATCATAACATGCTTTGAGTAAAAAATTATCTGGACGCTTTAATTTCAACCAATATTTAAAAATTCTTGATTTAATATGTACAAAGGAAATCCTCAAAGTTCAATGAACAAAAAACCCATGTATCGTCTCAGATAAAAAAAATCAGTTCTGTGATTACGTACTATCTTATTAAATTACATCAGGATGAGACAACTGTATTTCAAACTACTGCAGTTTTATCAAATCTTTATCTTGCAAAATTAAGAAATGGATATTTTTATGTTAATATTACGTCAGGAAAGGGTAAATCATGTTCTTAAAAGTGTACAAAATCTTATCAAATTATGCCAAAAATAAAATGGTTAACAAGGCTAGGAAAATTAATCACCGTAAAAAGACTTCACAAGTGAGACCATTTTGTCACCTCACTGTATAGTAGACCAGAGATGTATATGTCACATATGTGATATTTACATCTCTGAGTAGACCTATAGTGTATATGCCATTGTTTGAGTTTTTAAAATAAAAAAAATAAATAAACAGATGACATGTGATATTAGTAAATTACCAAGGTTATGATATTGTCCGCTGGTCTACTATTTTGATTATACATTTACAGACATGAGGTGTGGAAAGAAAATCTAAACATGTAAGATGATAAAATCAGGACATTCACTGTCATTGCTTTCAATGTTTACAAAATAATATGAATGCATATAACAAGGCAGATTCTAGCCTAGTGATACTGGTGATGTGAACCAGATGACGCGTCGGACCACGTGACCACCTAGCTCATTAAAATTTTTCAGCCAGCAGCAATATCCCCCTACTGGCCTAAAATAGATAAACAGCTTTGTATGGCGAGGTAAAACCTGTGCCAGCCTGTTTAAATACATTTTTTATTGTGCCATTTCACTTCCCTAGTGTAGCACAACATGTCTAAAATTACCCCAAAATAAAATCTGTCACTTAACCTCTGCTATAACCACAATAACATACTTGGTTAGTAGACAGTGTGAGGATCTGTTCAACTTGCTGATAAAACACACAATAAATATATGAAACGAAACAATTGTTCTCATAATGAAAATTTTGTTCAAGGATGATTTTAATAATTGTCATTTTTTTTATACATCTGAATCACAAGCAAACGAAATGATTGCATTGATAAGGACGCATAAACACAGACACTTCACTACTCATGATAACACAAAACTAGACAAACAGTTTTTTTCGAATATTATACCTAAAGGCCTAAATAGACGGTCATTATATTAACCGCTTATATGAGAAAAGATAATAAAAATATACAAAATAAATGCATAGATTATTACGATGTAAGTAATATGTTACGATAAAGTTGTACAGTATATGTTTTGAAATATTCTCGTTTACATTTTATCAACAGAAATATTTTTTAAGATAAAAAAAATACAAGAACGAGACTTTATAACCTATAATATTTTATCAAATAGGAAGCATTAATTTTTAATATAATGTAGCAAAACAGGTCATATCATGGGATGGGTGTATAGAGTTAATGAATCATTGGTAATCCAAGCCCTCCGGACCTGTCTTTGGTATATAGACTACAACTCATATTTATACTCTATACTTAGCATGTGCAATTTCTGGAGGTATAACTAAATTTGCATAAAGTCAGACGGGACAACTCTTACATTAGTATTTTGTGTATATGATAATATATCATCGTATAAAGTGCTCTGTTTGTGTGTGGTGGCATTGAAGGATAGCTTGTTACTAGTATGTTGTGTCTATTATCGTAATTGTATTATCTTCTGTAATATATGTATGGTACCGACAAAATAATTCTATTACATTAAGAGAAGACAACCCTGCTCATATCACATGTACCTTCACTTCCTTCTTTGTCAATTTACATTTACTTGAATAAAGGCATGTACATATACCCAAATGTACATGTATATGTATATATACACATTGTATGGCTTAACACCACATCAGTAAGATAATGGAAAATAACTAAAAAAATCTGGTAAAACGAGCTTATATACACAAACACTGTTTACATAATATTTACAATGTCGCACATATTGTAACATTGTTTACGGTTAATAAATTGAAACATGGCTTACGTTTGATAGATATCTATGTATTCTTTACAAAATAATGACGAGATCTTTAACAAAAGCAAGTCATATTATGGGATGGGTGTATAGAGTTATGAAGTGATAATCCATGCCCTCCGGACCTGCACTGACAATATGAATTAGCGAGATATATATACCGATGAAATTATTGCTATCATTCTAAAGCTTTACCATAATTTGCATTTGCATAATTTACTACTGTTTACTTTTATATTTAAATTCTAATCGTGTGTTTATATTTGCCAGTTGTAGGAATATTTACTGTCATAAATGTAGCCATGGCAGCCCACCAGATAGACGAACTATCGACAAATACTTGTAGAAAATCTAGTAGGCTGATGGATGTTGGAGTAAAATACAGTCTCTACATCTCGTTTTCTGTAAACTGCATTTCCCACTTGGTTATTGTGTTTTGGATGTAACAATTCGTATTGAGTGACACGGTAGGTTAAAGATGAATGTTTCCTGATGACAGTAGTATATAGTATGCACCGTGTCAGTTTGAATAAATGTGTTTTTAGTCGATTGAAGTGAGATGGGGTGCCGTTTCGCTCGTGGCGGAGTTACCAACCTTGAGCTTAACAGATTACACATACCACTGTCATATCAATTTTTTTTTTTTTTTTTTTTTGAAAATCGCATTTTCTATGCAAGCGCCTGTTGGTGGGACGGGTGACCCAATCACTGTTCATGTCCGAACGGGGAATCGAACCTCAGTCGCCTGTGTGAAAGGCAAGTAGGTTACCACTGTGCCACCAACTTTACTTAGTGTAAAAGTAGACAGTATGAGGTCACCTTACTAGCTCAGACTAGCGGAAACTTCCCTTTAGGCTAGTGGCAGGATGTTTGACTTGAGAGCAAAAGGTCGCTATTCGAAGCTCCGTACGGGCTGGGTATTTCTCCAATGACTCTGTATCGGTCAAGAACCTACGTATAATCTCATATCAAGAAATAACACAACTCCGAAATAAATTGCAAGGGCTCGACCACGCCGAGTGCTAGTTCGTTTATTACCCGCAAACGTGTCCAATACTCTTATACATCAACATACATGTACACCACTCTCTGAATTTAACCACCAAAATCTAAGAAAATATTAAACCCATGAAATAAAATTCCTCCTTCTCCCTTTGTTCCTGACAATACACTGCAAGAATTCAAAATACATACTCGTAAAAAAAAATGCGTAACACTAGCACAGGTGTTTAGCCTTCAACGTGGTCTCGCTGAATGAACAATGCACGTGCTCTACCTGCACACCTGATTTCTTACTCGGGAACTTTCGGCACTTTCCGCAACCCGACACGGGTACGCCACCCAGCGGCCCTCTCCATAATAGGAGAAAACAATTTCATTCTAATTCATTGCATTCAACCGCATGCAACGTAGTGAGAATGACCAATCTAGATTTTAATTAGATTGGCTAAAGCAATGCCTGTCCCCTACCGCCACCCGCAACAAATAGTAACAGTGACCAGGACCTTGACCCCAAAACCCTGAAACTCGAACTTGATCCATACTGAAGTTACATACCAACATTTACCAACATACATTGAAGTATGGCTGAGAAAAGTGAGGAAATCGGAGTGGAAGTGGACGGACTGATAGACAGACAGATGGACGGACGGCGGGAGGAAACCTTATAGCACCCCCACCCCCCCGATTCCACCGGTAGGGGACTGAAAATTCTAACATATCACCTATAACTGAATTGCAGATGTCCCAACTCTCCAATCACAAAGAAAGAAATTGTTAACAGATATCAATACTTAGCCTTTACACTGATGCAAAGTTGCATGAACACCAACACTCCGCTACCATTACACATGATTAAACTGCAATTGAATCGTTTTAAACAGACTATCATTATGTTTTTATAATTTCTTGTAAATACAACATAATAAAATCAAACTAAATAAGTGCATGGATTATTATCATGTAAGAAATATTACACGACCCAGGTGTAAAATGTGTGTTTTTATATGTTCTCGTTTCTATTACATAAAAGTAAATAGACCGACACTTAATAACCATTGTGTTACTGACTGCGATGTGCTATCTTTAATTTTGTAATTAATTATGTTGTTTAAAGACTTATTGTTTAAAAGATATAACATGATGTTTTTATTTAATATAGCAAAACAGGTCATATCATGGGATGGGTGTATAGAGTTCATTGATCATTGATAATCCAAGCCCTCCGGACCTGTCATCTGTATATGGCTGCATCTCCTATATATACTCTAACATGTTACATGTGTAATTTTTCTTGAGTATAGCTAGATTTGCATAAAATCAAGCGAGACAACTCTTACTGATTTTGTGATATGCCTATAATATAACCTATTCCAACTAGGTAGGCCTAATACAATCATGATGAATTAGTAATATCACTTTAGCGATTAGGTTAAATCACCAAATAATTTGTAATTATCACCAATTCATTATCGTGTATTCAGTTTCAAATGGCGACACTACCTTTATGTTAAAAAGCGATTGAGATAACAGCTTTATAAAATGCTAAAAATGAGTATGTAATGGGGATATTACCGATTCATTTTTAAAGGGTTTTAGACACAAAAAGGTTAAAGTTGTCTAAAGGTTAGTTTCTGAAAAGCCAGTCAAATTACCCTCACACTCCTGGGGTTGTGTATATACACGCTGAGATACGGGCCCATCTGGACAACTGACCTATATGCAAAATTTCATTCTAATAACGAGGTCGGTCAGCCTCCTACGTCACAGGTTCACTGCTGCCGAGATGATAGTATAACTAACGTTATAAACACCTAAATGTGTGTCGCATTAAATCACTATTTACACACTATCTACCAAAGGTTTTGTGATGTGGGAATACTTTACATTAATATATTGGGTTACAACAGATAATTGGTTACATGTACTCCAGTGATGATCCCGTTATTCATTAAACAACTTAAATTCAACTTTATTCCATAAGTTTTACAACTCATTGGATAAAAT
Source organism: Pecten maximus (assembly GCF_902652985.1). Lineage (NCBI taxonomy): Eukaryota > Metazoa > Mollusca > Bivalvia > Pectinida > Pectinidae > Pecten > Pecten maximus. The sequence continues at coordinate 25,333,419 of NC_047020.1, read as the reverse complement.
AGTATATAACATTAATGGACAAAGGCATCCACTCTTACATGATTTATAATTCAATAAGCTAATTTGTCAGATTTGTTACAGGGAAACAGAGAAATAATCATTAAAAATGAATATATTCTAATTAAAATCTTATAAAAAATCTTTCCTTTAGTTTATTTGCTAGTGATAAATATTTTCCTAAATTGTTAAGTTCTTTTATATTTTCTACTTTGAGTAACTGAATACGTTTAAACATACTATAGTATTTAAAATGATATGTTTTAATCAAATCAATACGAATGTCTGCGTAGCATTTTCACCACATTAAATGCATTTCCTTCATAACCTTCATAAAACATTCTTTAAGGAAATTGTCAAAAAAGGACGTTGTTTGAATACATTACTGTAAAATTGATCAGAACAGTAACTGATTTCTTCAAACATTTACCGAAGACTGACGGTTCAAAGTTACTGATTTAAATAAAGAATCCAAGGATCTTTAGTTTGCAACATGTCATCATAACATGCTTTGAGTAAAAAATTATCTGGACGCTTTAATTTCAACCAATATTTAAAAATTCTTGATTTAATATGTACAAAGGAAATCCTCAAAGTTCAATGAACAAAAAACCCATGTATCGTCTCAGATAAAAAAAATCAGTTCTGTGATTACGTACTATCTTATTAAATTACATCAGGATGAGACAACTGTATTTCAAACTACTGCAGTTTTATCAAATCTTTATCTTGCAAAATTAAGAAATGGATATTTTTATGTTAATATTACGTCAGGAAAGGGTAAATCATGTTCTTAAAAGTGTACAAAATCTTATCAAATTATGCCAAAAATAAAATGGTTAACAAGGCTAGGAAAATTAATCACCGTAAAAAGACTTCACAAGTGAGACCATTTTGTCACCTCACTGTATAGTAGACCAGAGATGTATATGTCACATATGTGATATTTACATCTCTGAGTAGACCTATAGTGTATATGCCATTGTTTGAGTTTTTAAAATAAAAAAAAATAAATAAACAGATGACATGTGATATTAGTAAATTACCAAGGTTATGATATTGTCCGCTGGTCTACTATTTTGATTATACATTTACAGACATGAGGTGTGGAAAGAAAATCTAAACATGTAAGATGATAAAATCAGGACATTCACTGTCATTGCTTTCAATGTTTACAAAATAATATGAATGCATATAACAAGGCAGATTCTAGCCTAGTGATACTGGTGATGTGAACCAGATGACGCGTCGGACCACGTGACCACCTAGCTCATTAAAATTTTTCAGCCAGCAGCAATATCCCCCTACTGGCCTAAAATAGATAAACAGCTTTGTATGGCGAGGTAAAACCTGTGCCAGCCTGTTTAAATACATTTTTTATTGTGCCATTTCACTTCCCTAGTGTAGCACAACATGTCTAAAATTACCCCAAAATAAAATCTGTCACTTAACCTCTGCTATAACCACAATAACATACTTGGTTAGTAGACAGTGTGAGGATCTGTTCAACTTGCTGATAAAACACACAATAAATATATGAAACGAAACAATTGTTCTCATAATGAAAATTTTGTTCAAGGATGATTTTAATAATTGTCATTTTTTTTATACATCTGAATCACAAGCAAACGAAATGATTGCATTGATAAGGACGCATAAACACAGACACTTCACTACTCATGATAACACAAAACTAGACAAACAGTTTTTTTCGAATATTATACCTAAAGGCCTAAATAGACGGTCATTATATTAACCGCTTATATGAGAAAAGATAATAAAAATATACAAAATAAATGCATAGATTATTACGATGTAAGTAATATGTTACGATAAAGTTGTACAGTATATGTTTTGAAATATTCTCGTTTACATTTTATCAACAGAAATATTTTTTAAGATAAAAAAAATACAAGAACGAGACTTTATAACCTATAATATTTTATCAAATAGGAAGCATTAATTTTTAATATAATGTAGCAAAACAGGTCATATCATGGGATGGGTGTATAGAGTTAATGAATCATTGGTAATCCAAGCCCTCCGGACCTGTCTTTGGTATATAGACTACAACTCATATTTATACTCTATACTTAGCATGTGCAATTTCTGGAGGTATAACTAAATTTGCATAAAGTCAGACGGGACAACTCTTACATTAGTATTTTGTGTATATGATAATATATCATCGTATAAAGTGCTCTGTTTGTGTGTGGTGGCATTGAAGGATAGCTTGTTACTAGTATGTTGTGTCTATTATCGTAATTGTATTATCTTCTGTAATATATGTATGGTACCGACAAAATAATTCTATTACATTAAGAGAAGACAACCCTGCTCATATCACATGTACCTTCACTTCCTTCTTTGTCAATTTACATTTACTTGAATAAAGGCATGTACATATACCCAAATGTACATGTATATGTATATATACACATTGTATGGCTTAACACCACATCAGTAAGATAATGGAAAATAACTAAAAAAATCTGGTAAAACGAGCTTATATACACAAACACTGTTTACATAATATTTACAATGTCGCACATATTGTAACATTGTTTACGGTTAATAAATTGAAACATGGCTTACGTTTGATAGATATCTATGTATTCTTTACAAAATAATGACGAGATCTTTAACAAAAGCAAGTCATATTATGGGATGGGTGTATAGAGTTATGAAGTGATAATCCATGCCCTCCGGACCTGCACTGACAATATGAATTAGCGAGATATATATACCGATGAAATTATTGCTATCATTCTAAAGCTTTACCATAATTTGCATTTGCATAATTTACTACTGTTTACTTTTATATTTAAATTCTAATCGTGTGTTTATATTTGCCAGTTGTAGGAATATTTACTGTCATAAATGTAGCCATGGCAGCCCACCAGATAGACGAACTATCGACAAATACTTGTAGAAAATCTAGTAGGCTGATGGATGTTGGAGTAAAATACAGTCTCTACATCTCGTTTTCTGTAAACTGCATTTATAACATGGTATATTGTGAGATGTTCTGTATTATCTCATCAATGTTCAAAGATGAAAACACTACCATATCACTGAACATTATGCCACCTTCGTGTCGGCGAGTGAAGACACAACTAGGAACGTCAGTAAACAATGTGACGTCATCAGAATGTACCAGTTACAGTAATGTACAACAATGTATCTTACAGACCTTCATGAATACACAAATGACCAAAAGAATGAAGCACACTGAAATAGGAAAAAGGAAATGTTGATTCATTGCACAATTGATTATTTTGATACGGTCTCTGTTTAAATCGGTTTTCAGAGATATCAATGTTCTTTTTGACGTGTTGATATTCTGTCAACGCGTACTGTAATATTCTGTCATTAAACTGTTTGCAGTAATAATAAAAAAAACATCTTCAGACCAAAACAAACCCAACGCCGACATTGGGATTCATGCGTAGTAGTCATACGTTGAATCTTCATTTTTTGGACAAATAACCATTGTCAAATAGTTTATACTTGTCCACTGATAATACTGTCCACAGCCCCAAGGCATTCTGGTACCACCGAGCGAACCTCCCTTCTTGAAGCCTCCATTTTCTCGCTTCCCTGAAGAACTTTCATCCGAATGCTGATGCATGGGTACAACTGATTGGTTAATCTGATAAAGTTTAACGCGTTAAGATTTAACGCGTTAAAATGATTATATTTACCATTGTATGGCACTGTCACTATATAACCCTACCAATTCAGTTGCGAGTTCACCAGCTTATGAACTGCCAACTGAAATTTGAATTTTAAAATTAAAAAAAAAAAAAAAAAATCGCACGACAAATAAAAAATCGCAGATGGTAAATATAAGCATTGAACGGTTTTCAGTTGGCGTTCATAGTCAATATGAATGCCAACTGGACAGAGGCAAATTCAACATGAAGCGCTAGTGCGCTTCATGGAATTTGCCTCTGTCCAGTTGGCATTCATATTGACTATGAATGCCAACTGAAAGCCGTTCAATACTTAAATGAACGTGATAAAACTGTCTTTAACGCGTTAAATGACAACTACATTTAACGCGTTAAATGTAAACATTTAACGCGTTAAGCTTTAACGCGTTAAAGCTTTACGCGTTAAGTCTTATCGCGTTAAGTCTTAACGCGTTAAAGCTTAACGCGTTAAAACTAGTTTTAACGCGTTAAATGTTATGTTTAACGCGTTAAATGTGACATGAACGGCCTTTCATAGTTCACAATCGGATATCTAGAATATTAGCAATTTTTAATGAATTGACTTTACACAATATGGACAATTGTTGTGTTAGTAATGAATTTAGTGAGTCTTACTACTATTAATTGTTTTTGCATTTTAGCGAAAAGCTTCCCAGTTGTGCCCTTATTTTGACACAGAACATAGGTACAACTTTTTGTTATCGATAATTTTAAAATTCCAAAAAATTCATCAAAATGAGTAGTTTGAAATATGTACAAAACTAAGTCTAGCCATCTTTAATGCGCACGATCTCCCTATGTGAATTCGAAAACATATGTCTGATGAATGAAAAATACTGTTATTCATTAGAATTTTATATGAACATGAATTAACTTGTATTCATTTCTTCTTTTACAACTTTTGTCTGATGCTTTCTTTCTGGTATATGTACGATCAATTATCCTCAAAATATCTAACTAATTGGACGATAAAATATTACTTTGATGATTAGTTTTTACTTTATCATTACATACCTACTACGTACATGATACCCCTTTTATATACCTATTTTCTTGTGTTTGATTTTGGACCGAACTAGGCTAATTGAATGGATAGCAAAAGCATAGGTCATATGTTGGGATTGGAGTATAGAGTTGATCATGAACCATTGCGGTATAATAATCCAATCCCTCCGGACCTACATACCTGGTAATGTCTACACCCCTATATATATACTCATATATCTTACTTTGTCCAATAATAAAACTTTAAATACATTTGCATATTCTATTCGACTACAAAGGGAGGCTACTTTGGTCAATATCACAGCTAACAATGCTACCTTAATATCTGAAAAATAGACTGTTTATCCATGTTGATCGGATGTTTACATTGGATTCAAAGTAAGCCATATCTAACTTAAATAGCAGTTATCACATTGGTATTAACGCTATTGAATTACAATGCTCAAAAATCAGGTAGAGCATGCTCTAGTGTTACTCCAACAATGTTAGAGGTTTTACACGGCGAGATACTTTTGACAGGCAGTCGGCAAAATAATATCCGATAGAAAAAGAGCCGACCAGCGGCCTCTTATGTTATAGGAGTAGCTCTAGTGTTAATTTTTCTATAACAGTTGTATTCCGTCTAAATTCAGTTATCGTAACATAGACACACGACGCGACTCTCTTTATCTCTCTCCACCCTCTAGACATTTCTAATATAGCCGACAGTTAGGCCTAGCGGACACCGACAGAGACAGGGGCCGTCTCAAATTTTTTTGTTATGCGGCTATACACGCGAATAATGTAAGACTGCTACAACAGACAGGGGCTTGACATAGTCCTATAATATAAGACTTCAAAGGTTCATATCATGATTTTTAGCCCACCATCATCAGATGGTGGGCTATTCAAATCGCCCTGCGTCCGTGGTCCGTCGTCTGTCCGTCCGTCCCTCCGTCCCTCCGTCCGTCCGTCCGTAAACAATTCTTGTTATCGCTAATCCTCAGAAAGTACTGAAGGGATCTTTCTCAAATTTCATATGTAGGTTTCCCTTGGTGCCTAGTTATGCATATTGCATTTTGGGACTGATCGGAAAACAACATGGCCGACAGGCAGCCATCTTGGATTTTGACCATTGAAGTTTGTTATCGCTATTTCTGAGAAAGTACAAAAGGGATCTTTCTCAAATTTCATATGTAGGTTTCCCTTGGTGCTTAGTTATGCATATTGCATTTTGGGACCGATCGAAAAACAACATGGCCGACAGGCAGCCATCTTGGATTTTGACCATTGAAGTTTGTTATCGCTATTTCTGAGAAAGGACTGAAGGGATATTTCTCAAATTTCATATGTAGGTTTCCCTTGGTGCCTAGTTATGCATATTGCATTTTGGGACCAATCGGAAAACAACATGGCCGACAGGCAGCCATCTTGGATTTTGACCATTGAAGTTTGTTATCGCTATTTATCAGAAAGTACTGAAGGGATCTTTCTCAAATTTCATATGTAGGTTCCCCTTGGTGCCTAGTTATGCATATTGCATTTTGGGACCGATTGGAAAATAACATGGCCGACAGGCAGCCATCTTGGATTTTGACCATTGAAATTTGTTATCGCTATTTCTGAGAAAGTACTGAAGGGATCTTTCTCAAATTTCATATGTGGGTTTCCCTTGGTGCCTAGTTATGCATATTGCATTTTGAGACCGATCGGAAAACAACATGGCCGACAGGCATTCATCTTGGATTTTGACCATTGAAGTTTGTTATCGCTATTTCTCAGAAAGTACTGAAGGGATCTTTCTCAAATTTCATATGTAGGTTCCCCTTGGTGCTTAGTTATGCATATTGCATTTTGGGACTGATCGGAAAACAACAAGGCCGACAGGCAGCCATCTTGGATTTTGACCATTGAAGTTTGTTATCGCTATTTCTCAGAAAGTACTGAAGGAATCTTTCTCAAATTCCATATAGGTTCCCCTTGGCGCCTAAATCTTAAATTTTATATACAGGTTTCCCTTGTTTGAAAAGTACTAGAGGTTTCATCTGAATTTACACAGATTAGTAAGACTTAGAAGAAGAGAAAAGTAGAGAAAAGATCATTTCATTTCAGTAATACATTACCATAACTTTATTATGCATTAGTCCACCAGTACCCCATATATTTGTATAAGAAAATACAAGGTAGAAATCCCACACACACACCCCTTGGGAGGCCCCACTAATCCTAGGATGTGCACACATACCCAGGGTACTTCCTCTTCTTTTTATGGCCACCATTTTGGAAGACCTGTCTCAACTCTCTCCTGCTATATGAGCCGGATAACTGATACAGATAAGTTTTTCAGGGTCAATTGGTATCCTTTTGTGAATTTGACCTCTTATACAAAGCCCCATACCAAATTTGTTACTGTGCCTATAGTTTTGGCTTGTTTGTTACTGCCGTGTATCTACACGTGGTGGTGACCTATATAAAACTCACCTGTGATTTTCACTGTGTGGTATACCACTCACAGGTCTTTTTTTGTTATTGTATTGCAGCACAACTGTTTCCTTCATTCTTACAGTGTGTTTACATTGTAATTATTTGAATTTACAGCAGTTTATTAAATTTTATTTTATAAATAAATTGTTGTCAGTTTTGTTGTGTTTGGGTCTTATTTAGATATAATATGTCCCATTCTGGTCTCCGGCGTGGCTCTGCTCATGGGTGCACTCACTTCTTCAGTGATATGGACCCTCATGAGTCTTGTCAACAGTGCCGGTCCTGTAATGAAGATGCGCCATGTGATGTTTGTTTGCTGGCTCCTCTTGATGAGTTACCCAAACCCTCTAACCCTCCTAGGAAACCCAGGGTTTCTGAGAAGGTTAGGGGTAAGGGTAAACGTAAGGTTTCCTCGGAACCCTCCAAGGAGGTACCTTCGAGGGACCTTATTTCTGTCCCCTCCTGTCCTGTGTCTTCAGGTTTAGTAGGTGAGTCTCAGGTGGCCCCTTCCTCCCAGCCTCAGTCTGGTTCTTGGGAGGGTCAGCCTAGCATGGGGTTGGCACGCCCTTCAGCTGAATTGACTGGGACTCCTCGTAAGCCTTTTCAGAGCTTGCCTTCGGGTAGAGTGATGTCCCAGTCACCAGTCGCTGGTTTTTCCGGTGGCTCAGGTGTTCCGGTTGCTTCTGGAATCGGGGTAGGTCCTTGTCAGGATCCTGGTTTGGCACGACCAGGCCCAGAGGTTCTCTCTTGCAATCCCTCGGGTTTGCAGTTAGCTCCTTTGGTCAGTGTTGCAAGGCAACCTGATGTCCATGCAGGTCCTCAGCCTTCTTTCCCCCCCAATTATTCTTTGCCTGGTCCTAGTCACACTGTGTCTGCTCCAGGTGTATCGGTGATTGGGAACCCGGCGTATTCGTCGGGCTACGGGTCAGTCGGTCAGTCGGGTGGTGTCCACCCGGCGCCCTCCCCAGGCTTTGGGTTTAACTCTGCGGGTTCGCAGGCGTTCCCGGGCCATCCAAATCAGCCTGCGAGTGGTTTGGAATTCCAGAATCCTAGCAGTTGCGGACAGGGTCCGTACATGTCTGGGTTTGCAGCTGGAGGGAGTGGCGGTTCCTCTTTGTCCTTTGGGCAGGGGTTCCAGCCCCAGTCTCAGGCAGGTCAATTTGACCATTCCTGGGGTCACTCCCAACCCATGGGACCTCCAGCCTGCCCTCCGGGGTTTGGTTTCAACCCATATGTTTTTCCTCAGTGGAATCCTTGGGGTTTGGTCCCTCCCTCGCAGCAGCGTTTTAGTGGTTTGTTGGTTCCCCCTCCACAACAATCCTCTAGTTCGGGAGCCTTTAAGGCTGGTTCCAGTAGACGACACCGGTCTTCTGGTGCTTCCGCTTCTCAGACGGTCCCTGCTGCTATGCAGTCTCTAGGAAAGGGTGTGACTCGGGCTAAATCTATTTTTGTGTCACGTCCCAAGGCCAAGGTGGGTAAACGTTCACAGAAGCGTTCCCATTCAGAGGCTATGTCTGAGCCACGGCTCCAGATAGCCCCTTTGGTTAATTCCTTATCTCCTTTAACAGTCCAGACTGAGGTTTTGGACTCTCAGGAGACCATGGATTGCGAGGGATCGGGTCAGGCAGAGCATGACATTCTGCATCTGTCCCCTGGTTGTTCCGATTTGGACAACTCACAATCGGTTGCTCCATCTTCTGATGGTCAGTCTTCTGATGATGAGTCTAGGGAATCAGATCAGGCCGAGGATGTTGTGGCTGAAGCCTCCCATCTTGTTGCCGGCATGCGTCAGCTCCGTGCTGACGTTGCTTGCATTCTCGGCGAGAAGGATTGCCCACCTCCTTCTATGTCATCGGTCCCTGAGGCTACTACCTTGCTTAGCTCGGTGGTTCCTCCTAAGCCGGCTCCTAGGAGCCACGGGACCCTGCCCGAGGGCACTATTGTGTCCTCTGCTTTGGCCGCTGCCCAGGGTAGGGTCGTTGAGAAGAATTCTTCTTCTACCCGTTTCCCTGGTTTTCCCGGTCTTCAGATTGGATTGGCAGATTTGTCTGAGGTTAAACCGTCAGATTATGCTATCCATGATGGGAAGCTTTCCCCTCATCCAGCCAAGCTGGAATCGAGGGACTTTGCTTCTTGGCCAGGGAAGCAAGTCGACCAGGTGGTCTTCCAGCCTAAGGAACACCACAAGGTGGAGAGAATGCTAAGACTTTCTCTCCATGTCCTGTCTTATGTGGACTTTTTCACGGTTTCCCTCTATAGGATATCCGATCTGCCTGAGGATCGTTTATCCGAGGAGGAAAGACAGGACATGCAGGACAGACTTACATCTGCCCTGAATGCTGCATTGAGGACGGTAGCTGCTCTGCAGTGCTCCCTCCTCTGTAATGTAGTTCTCGCCCGACGCTTCTCTGTCCTGAAGGGCATTGAAGTGAGCGAACCTTACCGCTCTCGCCTCTTGACGGCCCCCTTCACAGGTTCTTCTTTGTTTGGGGGCACTTTGCCTTCCGTTCAGAAGGATCTGAAGGAGGATTCTGTGGCTTCAGGCGTTCTTTTTGCCAAGCCTAGTCAGACTCCTAGTTCCTCGCAGGGTGCTGGGTCTGCTGTGAAGAAGGCTAGACCTAATCCTAAGCGTCGTGCCTCTGGGACTAAGTCTAAGCCTCTCTTCAAGGCCAAGGGCAAGAAGGGTAAGGGTGGCAAGAAACCTCCTTCAAAGGGCAAGCAGGGTTCCTGACTGTCCCTCCGTCCACCCTCCAGCTGTCGCTTCCAGTCTCGGTTCGGGTCCAGCTGCACTCGTTTCCGATCCTTGGAAGGGGTTAGACGTTCCCTTACCAGATTTACCGGTAGGCGGTCGTCTAACTTCCTTTCTTCCTCAGTGGAAGGAGATCACCCAGGACAGCTGGGCCTTGTCGGTGGTGTCAGAGGGTTTGGGGATTCCACTCTTGTTGGAACCCCCTCTGTCAGCAGAGCCAATTTTCTTTTCTCCGCCAGGAGATCCAGAAAAGGCTCTTGCCCTGAGGGAGGAAGTAAGGACCATGCTTCTCAAGGGTGCGGTCGAGGAGATTTCTTCGACGGACTGCACACCCGGCTTCTACTCCAGGATGTTCCTGGTTCGCAAGAAGTCGGGTGCTTGGCGTCCGATTATCGATCTCAGTGCTTTCAACAAGCACGTGGATTCTCCTCACTTCAAGATGGAGACCCCCAGGGGCATTATTGCCGCCGTTGGGGATGGAATGTGGGCAACTTCAGTAGATCTGAAGGACGCGTACTTCCATATTCCTATCAAGAAGTCGGCACGGAAATACCTTCGTTTCACTTGCGAGGGCAAGGTATTTCAGTTCCGGGCCATGCCTTTTGGGCTCACCACTGCTCCCCTGGTTTTCACCAAGCTGTTGCAAGTCCTGGTGAGTTACCTTCACTCCAGAAGCATAGATATCCATATCTACTTCGACGATTCCCTCATGTTACACATGGTTCGGGACTCGTTAGTGGAGGATACTCGATCGGTTCTGAAACTCTTCCTCAAGGTCGGTTTCATTCCTTCCAGAGAGAAGTCAGAGGTGGTTCCTTCCCAGGATTTTGTCTTCCTGGGCAACCGTTTCAATACGGTCCAGGGTATTGTTTTGCCACCAGAGGACAAGTTTCTGAAGGCTCGAGATTTGGCTCTTTCCTTCATGAACATGCCTCGGGTTCAGGTTCGTTGGTTCCTCAGATTTCTGGGGTTCATCAACTCCCTGGCAGATGTGGTCCCTCTGGGACGGCTTCACATCCGGCCCCTGCAGATGTTCCTTCTTTCCAACTGGGTCCCGGCTTCAAGGGACTGGGAGGCTATGCTTCCCTTAACCCAGTCAGTGAAGGACTTTGCAGCCTGGTGGACACTTCGGGACAATGTCCTTCAAGGGGTACCTCTGCACAAGCCAAGCCCTACCATGACCCTGTACACGGATGCGTCCATGTCGGGCTGGGGTGCATATCTGAACGGTCGATCCCGTTCAGGTGTTTGGAACGGCAATCAGCTTTCGGAGCACATAAATGTGCTGGAGATGAGGGCGGTTTTGTTGGCACTGCAGTCTCTTCGGCAGTTTCTGCAGTCTCAGGTGATCTGTCTTGCGACGGACAATTCGACAGTTGTGGCCTATCTGGAGAGGCAGGGAGGCACCAGGTCTCATGTACTGTGCGCTCTCGCTATCCGAGTCCTTCTTTTGTGTCAGGAGATGAATTTGACCATCCAAGTCAAACATCTTCCAGGCAGACTGAATGTCTTGGCCGATACCCTCTCCAGGCGTCGTCAGCCAGTTCTGACGGAGTGGCAACTGAAGCCTGCTGTGTTCAGGGCAATCTGTCAGGTGTGGGACAGACCTCACATAGATCTGTTTGCTACCTCCCTAAACTTTCAAATTCCGACCTTCGTCTCCCCGATTCCGGATCCTATGGCTTGGGCAGTAGATGCCCTCTCTCTCGATTGGAACGGGATGAGCGCCTATGCGTTTCCTCCCTTCAATTTGGTGGGCAGGGTGCTTCAGAAGTTCATGGAACATCCATGTTCACTGCTTCTGATAGCACCGTTATGGCCGAGGCAGCCTTGGTTTCCACAGTTGCTGTCCCTTCTGGTAGATCAACCTCTACAGTTACCTCCCAGTTGGGACCTTCTCCGGCAGCCTCGGTCAAGGTCAATGCATCCACACCCAGGGATCCTCCACCTTCACGCGTGGAGGCTATCAAAGAAGGCCTCTCTCAGGCAGGCTTTTCTTCAGAGGTGTCGGATCGCATCGCACGATCTCTTCGATCTTCCTCATCTGCCATCTACCAGTCCAGATGGCGAATCTTCTGTGATTGGTGTGGTGGACGGCAGGTTGCTCCAGTCAAGGCCTCTATTCAGTTGATAGCAGATTTTCTGCTTTCTCTGTTCAGAGACAAAAGCCTTGCCCCCGGTACCGTTGCTGGTTACCGTTCGGCTTTGGCTAGTGTTTTTTCTGTTCTGGGCAGACCAGAAGTGGGCTCTTCTCCCTCTTTGTCTGCCATGATCAGAGGCTTTAGCCTTGACCGGCCCAGAGTCAGGCAGTTAGCCCCACAGTGGGATCTGTCTTTCGTCCTGGATTCCTTGACTAAGGCTCCTTATGAGCCGCTAGGCAGAGCTTCCATGAAATTCATCACTTTTAAGACTGTTTTTCTTGTTGCCCTTGCCTCAGGTCGTAGACGTAGTGAAGTACATGCTCTTTCTTGTCTTCCTTCCTGTCTTCGATGGTCTCGGAATTTTTCTGCCGTGTCTTTGTGCACTGATCCTGGTTTTTTAGCCAAGAATCAGGTTCCTGGATTTTCTCCTGAACCCATCAAGATCCCTTCTTTGAATTCTGTAGTCAGCTCTGCTAATGGGGACATTTTGCTTTGTCCTTGTCGGTCCTTGAGGTTTTATCTTGATAAAACCAGGGGGGGGGGGGGGGGGGGGGGGGGGGGGGGGGGGGGGGCGGGGCTCTCGAACTCGTTTGTTCTTGCCTATTAAGCAGGGTCAGAAGAACATTTCTTCGCAGTCTATCTCCAGATGGATTTGCGAAGTAATTCGTCTAGCTTACGAAGCTTCAGATGAAGGGACACTTGATGGTGTTCAAGTTAGAGCTCATGAAGTTCGGGCCCTTGCTTCGTCTTGGGCACTTCTTTCTGGCTCTTCTTTTCAGGAAATTATGTCTGCTGCCTTTTGGCGTGGCCAGACCACTTTCACTGACTTTTATTTGAGATCTATGGCATCAGTTTCTGATGACCTATTCTCTCTTGGTCCGGTGGTAGTTGCACAGCAGATTGCAGCTCCCCCTTCCTCTAGTCAGTAGGTTTTTTGCGTTTTCATGTCCCACGTTGTTTATCCACGGGCAGTTTCAAACATCTGGGTTTGCTTTTTGGTTTCCCCTTTTGTTGGCCCTGGAGTGATGTTATTGTTCGGCTGATGGCGCTGGGATTCGGAGTCTCCTCTACGGTAAGACGAATTCGCATAATAAAGTTATGGTAATGTATTACTGAAATGAAATTGAGGTTTTTCTTGTAAAACCAATTTTCATGATGTAATACTTACCATAACTTTAGTGAGTCCCACCCTTTTACATTCCTCCCCTTGACTCACTTTATCCTACGCTTCATCAGTTCCATGTTGGGATAATGAAGAGGAAGTACCCTGGGTATGTGTGCACATCCTAGGATTAGTGGGGCCTCCCAAGGGGTGTGTGTGTGGGATTTCTACCTTGTATTTTCTTATACAAATATATGGGGTACTGGTGGACTAATGCATAATAAAGTTATGGTAAGTATTACATCATGAAAATTGGTTTTACAAGAAAAACCTCAAATCTGACATGGAACCTATGAAGAACATTCAATGGTGGGCGCCAAGATCCCTCTGGGATCTCTTGTTTACGTTTCTTATCGGATATTTATCAATAACAAAAAATGTACATGGTACCGTACTGTATGTATAATACAGTAGGGAATATGTCCCTGACTAAAGTGTGCCTGTGATTGGAAATATATAGTTACCAAATATGAAGAAACGAATTCACTATTGAAATAAAACACATATAAATTGTTATTTCATTTGTTTTATAAATAGAAATACATGTCATCATCTTTATGAATATGATTTGATTTACGTCAAAAATATCATTTTTATAAATTAAACAAAACGTGAGCAACCATAATAATTTTGGTGCGAATATTTTTTTGATATTAGTGAGAAGGGTCTTATCTTACAGTGGGAGAAAAACCAACATGGTGGGACCACAGGCGCTTGCATAGAAAATGTGATTTTCATTTTTTTTTATTTGACAGTAATTGTAATCTGTTAAGCTCATAAGATTACACATACCACTGTCATATCATTTTTTTTTGAAAATCGCATTTTCTATGCAAACGCCCGTGGGTGGGACAGGTGACCCAATCACTGTTCATGTCCGAACGGGGAATCGAACCTCAGTCGCCTGTGTGAAAGGCAAGTAGGTTACCACTGTGCCACCAACTTTACTTAGTGTAAAAGTAGACAGTATGAGGTCACCTTACTAGCTCAGACTAGCGGAAACTTCCCTTTAGGCTAGTGGCAGGATGTTTTGACTTGAGAGCAAAAGGTCGCTATTCGAAGCTCGGCACGGGCAGGATATTTCTCCAATGACTCTGTATCGGTCCAAAAACCTACGTATAATCTCATATCAAGAAATAACACAACTCCGAAATAAATTGCAAGGGCTCGACCACGCCGAGTGCTAGTTCGTTTATTACCCACAAACGTGTCCAATACTCTTATACATCAACATACATGTACACCACTCTCTGAATTTAACCACCAAAATCTAAGAAAATATTAAACCCATGAAATAAAATTCCTCCTTCTCCCTTTGTTCCTGACAATACACTGCAAGAATTCAAAATACATACTCGTAAAAAAAAATAACGTAACACTAGCACAGGTGTTTAGCCTTCAACGTGGTCTCGCTGAATGAACAATGCACGTGCGCTTCCTGCACACCTGATTTCTTACTCGGGAACTTTCGGCACTTTCCGCAACCCGACACGGGTACGCCACCCAGCGGCCCTCTCCATAATAGGAGAAAACAATTTCATTCTAATTCATTGCATTCAACCGAAAGAAATTATATTTTTCATTACTCCTTTTACATAAGAATATCAGCAATTCACTATGGCGATGTTGCGTTATCGTTTGAACATCACCATTATGATTTGGTTATCACTATAACGGTTAGGTGAAATCAGTTAGCCATTTAGTGATATCAGTACCAATCACGTAATGTTAAAAAGTAACTGAGTCAACGAAAAGTTTGATTAATTGCTGAAAATTATTCTATTATGGCGACATCATCAATTAATTTTGAAATGATGTTGATATCACTATAATTAATAGATATAATGAATTGGTGATATCACCAAATCGTTTAAATAATACAACTGGAATAGAATGAAAAGTAAAACGACGCCCATATAATAGTGTTAAGTATAATTTACGTAATTTTTTTTCTTAAAATGTATTATTTCACTTTCCCAAGGTAGCATAAACATGTTTTTCGGTAAAGAATCTTTTAAAAGAACATAGACATTGAATTACTGATGTCTACTGTCACCTATCCCTTCCTCTAACAAATCCAGAAGTACACAAAAGATACTCCTCAATTTTAGCCCCATTTTGTTCACATAATCAACAAGTGTACCGAAATAATTGTTCTCAATATGAACAATTTTAAACTCCGACAAACAAGCACGATAGGTATTGCATGCTAAAGCACAATCTAATTAAAATCTAGATGGGTCATTCTCACTACGTTGACCTAGACCCCAAAACCCTGAAACTCGAACTTGATCCATACTGAAGTTACATACCAACATTTACCAACATACATTGAAGTATGGCTGAGAAAAGTGAGGAAATCTGAGTGGAAGTGGACGGACTGACAGACAGATGGACGGACGGCAGGGAGGAAACCTATAGCACCCCCCCCCCCCCCCCCCCCCCCGATTCCACAGGTAGGGGACTGAAAATTCTAACATATCACCTATAACTGAATCGCAGATGTCCCAACTCTCCAATCACAAAGAAAGTAATTGTTAACAGATATCAATACTTAGCCTTTACACTGATGCAAAGTTGCATGAACACCAACACTCCGCTACCATTGAATCGTTTTTAACAGACTATCATTATGTTTTTATAATTTCTTGTAAATAAAACATAATGAAATCAAACTAAATAAGTGCATGTATTATTATCATGTAAGAAATATTATACGACCCAGTTGTAAAATGTGTGTTTTTAGCCCACCATCATCAGATGGTGGGCTATTCAAATCGCCCTGCGTCCGTGGTCCGTCGTCCGTCCGTCCCTCCGTCCGTCCGTCCCTCCGTCCGTCCGTAAACAATTCTTGTTATCGCTAATCCTCAGAAAGTACTGAAGGGATCTTTCTCAAATTTCATATGTGGGTTCCCCTTGGTGCCTAGTTATGCATATTGCATTTTGAGACCAATCGGAAAACAACATGGCCGACAGGCAGCCATCTTGGATTTTGACAATTGAAGTTTGTTATCGCTATTTCTGAGAAAGTACTGAAGGGATCTTTCTCAAATTTCATATGTAGGCTCCCCTTGGTGCCTAGCTATGCATATTACATTTTGAGACCAATCGGAAAACAACATGGCCGACAGGCAGCCATCTTGGATTTTGACAATTGAAGTTTGTTATCGCTATTTCTGAGAAAGTGCTGAAGAGATCTTTCTCAAATTTCATATGTAGGCTCCCCTTGGTGCCTAGTTATGCATATTGCATTTTGAGACCAATCGGAAAACAACATGGCCGACAGGCAGCCATCTTGGATTTTGACAATTGAAGTTTGTTATTGCTATTTCTGAGAAAGTGCTGAAGAGATCTTTCTCAAATTTCATATGTAGGCTCCCCTTGGTGCCTAGTTATGCATATTGCATTTTGAGACCAATCGGCAAACAACATGGCTGACAGGCAGCCATCTTGGATTTTGATAATTGAAGTTTGTTATCGCTATTTCTGAGAAAGTACTGAAGGGATCTTTCTCAAATTTCATATGTAGGCTCCCCTTGGTGCCTAGCTATGCATATTACATTTTGAGACCAATCGGAAAACAACATGGCCGACAGGCAGCCATCTTGGATTTTGACAATTGAAGTTTGTTTTCGCTATTTCTGAGAAAGTTATGAAGGGATCTTTCTCAAATTTCATATGTATTTTTCCCTTGGTGCCTAGTTATGCATATTGCATTTTGAGACCTATCGGAAAACAACATGGCCGACAGGCAGCCATCTTGGATTTTGACAATTGAAGTTTAATATCGCTATTTCTGAGAAAGTACTGAAGGGATCTTTCTCAAATTTCATATGTAAATTTCCCTTGGTGCCTAGTTATGCATATTGCATAGTTATGCATATTGCATATTGAGACCGATCGGAAAACAAACATGGCCGACAGGCAGCCATCTTGGATTTTGACAATTGAAGTTTGTTATCGCTATTTCTGAGAAAGTGCTGAAGGGATCTTTCTCAAATTTCATATGTAGGTTTCCCTTGGTGCCTAGTTATGCATATTGCATTTTGAGACCTATCGGAAAACAACATGGCCGACAGGCAGCCATCTTGGATTTTGACAATTGAAGTTTGTTATCGCTGTTTCTGAGAAAGTACTGAAGGGATCTTTCTCAAATTTCATATATAGGTTCCCCTTGGTGCCTAGTTATGCATATTACATTTTGAGACCTATCAGAAAACAACATGGCCGACAGGCAGCCATCTTAGATTTTGACAATTGAAGTTTGTTATCGCTATTTCTCAGAAAGTACTGAAGGGATCTTTCTCAAATTTTCGTATTTAGGTCCAATTGAAGTTTGTTATCGCTATTTTACAGAAGGTACTGAAGGGATCTTTCTCAAATTTCATATGTAGGTTCCCCTTGGTCCCTGGTGTTGCATTTTGGGACCAATCCGAAAACAACAGACAGCCATTATCGCAAAATCTTAAATTTTATATATAGGTTCCCCTTGTTTGAAAAGTACTAGAGGGCTGTTTCTGAATTTACACAGATTAGTAAGACTTAGAGGAAGGGAAAAGTAGAGAAAAGATCAATCTGACATGGAACCTATAAAGATCATTCAATGGTGGGCGCCAAGATCCCTCTGGGATCTCTTGTTATAATTATGTTCTCGTTTCTATTACATAAAAGTAAATAGACCGACACTTAATAACCATTGTGTTACTGACTGCGATGTGCTATCTTTAATTTTGTAATTAATTATGTTGTTTAAAGACTTATTGTTTAAAAGATATAACATGATGTTTTTATTCAATATAGCAAAACAGGTCATATCATGGGATGGGTGTATAGAGTTCATCATTGATAATCCAAGCCCTCCGGACCTGTCATCAGTATATGACTGCATCTCCTATATATACTCTAACATGTTACATGTGTAATTTTTCTTGAGTATAGCTAGATTTGCATAAAATCAAGCGAGACAACTCTTACTGATTTTGTGATATGCCTATAATATAACCTATTCCAACTAGGTAGGCCTAATACAATCATGATGGATTAGTAATATCACTTTAGCGATTAGGTTAAATCACCAAATAATTTGTAATTATCACCAATTCATTATCGTGTATTCAGTTTCAAATGGCGACACTACCTTTATGTTAAAAAGTGATTGAGATAACAGCTATATAAAATACTGAAAATGAGTCTGTAATGGTGATAGATTCTATTACCGATTCATATTGAAGTCTAATGTTTGAATACATTTTTTATTGTGCCATTTCACTTCCCTAGTGTAGCACAACATGTCTAAAATTACCCCAAAATAAAATCTGTCACTTAACCTCTGCTATAACCACAATAACATACTTGTTTAGTAGACAGTGTGAGGATCTGTTCAACTTGCTGATAAAACACACAATAAATATATGAAACGAAACAATTTTTTCTCATAATGAAAATTTTGTTCAAGGATGATTTTAATAATTGTCTTTTTTTTTTATACATCTGAATCACAAGCAAACGAAATGATTGCATTGATAAGGACGCATAAACACAGACACTTCACTACTCATGATAACACAAAACTAGACAAACAGTTTTTTTTCGAATATTAGACCTAAAGGCCTATATAGACGGTCATTATATTAACCGCTTATATGAGAAAAGATAATAAAAATATACAAAATAAATGCATAGATTATTACGATGTAAGTAATATGTTACGATAAAGTTGTACAGTATATGTTTTGAAATATTCTCGTTTACATTTTATCAACAGAAATATTTTTTAAGATAAAAAAATACAAGAACGAGACTTTATAACCTACATATTTTATCAAATAGGAAGCATTAATTTTTAATATAATGTAGCAAAACAGGTCATATCATGGGATGGGTGTATAGAGTTAATGAATCATTGGTAATCCAAGCCCTCCGGACCTGTCTTTGGTATATAGACTACAACTCATATTTATACTCTAATACTTAGCATGTGCAATTTCTGGAGGTATAACTAAATTTGCATAAAGTCAGACGGGACAACTGTTACATTAGTATTTTGTGTATATGATAATATATCATCGTATAAAGTGCTATGTTTGTGTGTGATGGCATTGAAGGATAGCTTGTTACTAGTATGTTGTGTCTATTATCGTAATTGTATTATCTTCTGTAATATATGTATGGTACCGACAAAATAATTCTATTACATTAGAGAAGACAACCCTACTCATATCACATGTAGCTTCACTTTCTTCTTTGTCAATTTACATTTACTTGAATAAAGGCATGTACATATACCCAAATGTACATGTATATGTATATATACACATTGTATGGCTTAACACCACATCAGTAAGATTATGGAAAATAACTAAAAAAATCTGGTAAAACGAGCTTATATACACAAACACTGTTTACATAATATTTACAATGTCGCACATATTGTAACATTGTTTACGATTAATAAATTGAAACATGGCTTACGTTTGATAGATATCTATGTATTCTTTACAAAATAATGACGAGATCTTTAACAAAAGCAAGTCATATTATGGGATGGGTGTATAGAGTTATGAAGCGATCATCCATGCCCTCCGGACCTGCACTGACTATATGAATTAGCGAGATATATATACCGATGAAATTATTGCTATCATTCTAAAGCTTTACCATAATTTGCATTTGCATAATTTACTACTGTTTACTTTTATATTTAAATTCTAATCGTGTGTTTATATTTGCCAGTTGTAGGAATATTTACTGTCATAAATGTAGCCATGGCAGCCCACCAGATAGACGAACTATAGACAAATACTAGTAGGCTGATGGATGTTGGAGTAAAATACAGTCTCTACATCTCGTTTTCTGTAAACTGCATTTATAACATGGTATATTGTGAGATGTTCTGTATTATCTCATCAATGTTCAAAGATGAAAAAAACTACCATATCACTGAACATTATGCCACCTTCGTGTCGGCGAGTGAAGACACAACTCGGAACGTCAGTAAACAATGTGACGTCATCAGAATGTACCAGTTACAGTAATGTACAACAATGTATCTTACAGACCTTCATGAATACACAAATGACCAAAAGAATGAAGCACTGAAATAGGAAAAAGAAAATGTTGAATCATTGCACAATTGATTATTTTGATACGGTCTCTGTTTTAAATCGGTTTTCAGAGATATCAATGTTCTTTTTGACGTGTTGATATTCTGTCAACGCGTACTGTAATATTCTGTCATTAAACTGTTTGCAATAATAATAAAAAAAACATCTTCAGACCAAAACAAACCCAACGCCGACATTGGGATTCATGCGTAGTAGTCATACGTTGACTCTTCATTTTTTGGACAAATAACCATTGTCAAATAGTTTATACTTGTCCACTGATAATACCGTCCACAGCCCCAAGGCATTCTTGTACCACCGAGCGAACCTCCCTTCTTGAAGCCTCCATTTTCTCGCTTCCCTGAAGAACTTTCATCCGAATGCTGATGCATGGGTACAACTGATTGGTTAATCTGATAAAGTTTAACGCGTTAAGATTTAACGCGTTAAAATGATTATGAACGCGATAACACTGTCTTTAACGCGTTAAATGACAACTGCATTTAACGCGTTAAATGTAAACATTTAACGCGTTAAGCTTTAACGCGTTAAAGCTTTACGCGTTAAGTCTTAACGCGTTAAAGTTTAACGCGTTAAAACTAGTTTTAACGCGTTAAATGTTATGTTTAACGCGTTAAATGTATCTCGTTTTTGACATGAACGGCCTTTCATAGTTCACAATCAGATATCTAGAATATTAGCAGTTTTTAATGAATTGACTTTGCACAATATGGACAATTTTTGTGTTAGTAATGAATTTAGTGAGTCTTACTATTATTAATTGTTTTTGCATTTTAGCGAAAAGCTTCCCAGTTGTGCCCTTATTTTGACACAGAACATAGGTACAACTTTTTGTTATCGATAATTTTAAAATTCCAAAAAATTCATCAAAATGAGTAGTTTGAAATATGTACAAAACCAAGTCTAGCCATCTTTAATGCGCACGATCTCCCTATGTGAATTCGAAAACATATGTCTGATGAATGAAAAATACTGTTATTCATTATAATTTTATATGAACATGAATTAACTTGTATTCATTTCTTCTTTTTCAACTTTTGTCTGATGCTTTCTTTTTGGTATATGTACGATCAATTAACCTTAAAATATCTAACTAATTGGACAAAATATTATATTATAAATATAAATTATCAATATTATTTTGATGATTAGTTTTTTCTTTATCATTACATATCTACTATGTACATGGTACTCCTTTTATATACCTACTACGAACATGATACCCCTTTTATATACCTAGTTTCTCGTGGTTGATTTTGGACCGAACTAGGCTAATTGAATGGATAGCAAAAGCATAGGTCATATGTTGGGATTGGAGTATAGAGTTGATCATGAACCATTGCGGTATAATAATCCAATCCCTCCGGACCTACATATATCTCCTATATATACTCTAACATGTTACATGTGTAATTTTTCTTGAGTATAGCTAGATTTGCATAAAATCAAGCGAGACAACTCTTACTGATTTTGTGATATGCCTATAATATAACCTATTCCAACTAGGTAGGCCTAATACAATCATGATGGATTAGTAATATCACTTTAGCCATTAGGTTAAATCACCAAATAATTTGTAATTATCACCAATTCATTATCGTGTATTCAGTTTCAAATGGCGACACTACCTTTATGTTAAAAAGTGATTGAGATAACAGCTATATAAAATACTGAAAATGAGTCTGTAATGGTGATAGATTCTATTACCGATTCATATTGAAGTCTAATGTTTGAATACATTTTTTATTGTGCCATTTCACTTCCCTAGTGTAGCACAACATGTCTAAAATTACCCCCAAATAAAATCTGTCACTTAACCTCTGCTATAACCACAATAACATACTTGTTTAGTAGACAGTGTGAGGATCTGTTCAACTTGCTGATAAAACACACAATAAATATATGAAACGAAACAATTTTTTCTCATAATGAAAATTTTGTTCAAGGATGATTTTAATAATTGTCTTTTTTTTTTATACATCTGAATCACAAGCAAACGAAATGATTGCATTGATAAGGACGCATAAACACAGACACTTCACTACTCATGATAACACAAAACTAGACAAACAGTTTTTTTTCGAATATTAGACCTAAAGGCCTATATAGACGGTCATTATATTAACCGCTTATATGAGAAAAGATAATAAAAATATACAAAATAAATGCATAGATTATTACGATGTAAGTAATATGTTACGATAAAGTTGTACAGTATATGTTTTGAAATATTCTCGTTTACATTTTATCAACAGAAATATTTTTTAAGATAAAAAAATACAAGAACGAGACTTTATAACCTATAATATTTTATCAAATAGGAAGCATTAATTTTTAATATAATGTAGCAAAACAGGTCATATCATGGGATGGGTGTATAGAGTTAATGAATCATTGGTAATCCAAGCCCTCCGGACCTGTCTTTGGTATATAGACTACAACTCATATTTATACTCTAATACTTAGCATGTGCAATTTCTGGAGGTATAACTAAATTTGCATAAAGTCAGACGGGACAACTGTTACATTAGTATTTTGTGTATATGATAATATATCATCGTATAAAGTGCTATGTTTGTGTGTGATGGCATTGAAGGATAGCTTGTTACTAGTATGTTGTGTCTATTATCGTAATTGTATTATCTTCTGTAATATATGTATGGTACCGACAAAATAATTCTATTACATTAGAGAAGACAACCCTACTCATATCACATGTAGCTTCACTTTCTTCTTTGTCAATTTACATTTACTTGAATAAAGGCATGTACATATACCCAAATGTACATGTATATGTATATATACACATTGTATGGCTTAACACCACATCAGTAAGATTATGGAAAATAACTAAAAAAATCTGGTAAAACGAGCTTATATACACAAACACTGTTTACATAATATTTACAATGTCGCACATATTGTAACATTGTTTACGATTAATAAATTGAAACATGGCTTACGTTTGATAGATATCTATGTATTCTTTACAAAATAATGACGAGATCTTTAACAAAAGCAAGTCATATTATGGGATGGGTGTATAGAGTTATGAAGCGATCATCCATGCCCTCCGGACCTGCACTGACTATATGAATTAGCGAGATATATATACCGATGAAATTATTGCTATCATTCTAAAGCTTTACCATAATTTGCATTTGCATAATTTACTACTGTTTACTTTTATATTTAAATTCTAATCGTGTGTTTATATTTGCCAGTTGTAGGAATATTTACTGTCATAAATGTAGCCATGGCAGCCCACCAGATAGACGAACTATAGACAAATACTAGTAGGCTGATGGATGTTGGAGTAAAATACAGTCTCTACATCTCGTTTTCTGTAAACTGCATTTATAACATGGTATATTGTGAGATGTTCTGTATTATCTCATCAATGTTCAAAGATGAAAAAAACTACCATATCACTGAACATTATGCCACCTTCGTGTCGGCGAGTGAAGACACAACTCGGAACGTCAGTAAACAATGTGACGTCATCAGAATGTACCAGTTACAGTAATGTACAACAATGTATCTTACAGACCTTCATGAATACACAAATGACCAAAAGAATGAAGCACTGAAATAGGAAAAAGAAAATGTTGAATCATTGCACAATTGATTATTTTGATACGGTCTCTGTTTAAATCGGTTTTCAGAGATATCAATGTTCTTTTTGACGTGTTGATATTCTGTCAACGCGTACTGTAATATTCTGTCATTAAACTGTTTGCAATAATAATAAAAAAAACATCTTCAGACCAAAACAAACCCAACGCCGACATTGGGATTCATGCGTAGTAGTCATACGTTGACTCTTCATTTTTTGGACAAATAACCATTGTCAAATAGTTTATACTTGTCCACTGATAATACCGTCCACAGCCCCAAGGCATTCTTGTACCACCGAGCGAACCTCCCTTCTTGAAGCCTCCATTTTCTCGCTTCCCTGAAGAACTTTCATCCGAATGCTGATGCATGGGTACAACTGATTGGTTAATCTGATAAAGTTTAACGCGTTAAGATTTAACGCGTTAAAATGATTATGAACGCGATAACACTGTCTTTAACGCGTTAAATGACAACTGCATTTAACGCGTTAAATGTAAACATTTAACGCGTTAAGCTTTAACGCGTTAAAGCTTTACGCGTTAAGTCTTAACGCGTTAAAGTTTAACGCGTTAAAACTAGTTTTAACGCGTTAAATGTTATGTTTAACGCGTTAAATGTATCTCGTTTTTGACATGAACGGCCTTTCATAGTTCACAATCAGATATCTAGAATATTAGCAGTTTTTAATGAATTGACTTTGCACAATATGGACAATTTTTGTGTTAGTAATGAATTTAGTGAGTCTTACTATTATTAATTGTTTTTGCATTTTAGCGAAAAGCTTCCCAGTTGTGCCCTTATTTTGACACAGAACATAGGTACAACTTTTTGTTATCGATAATTTTAAAATTCCAAAAAATTCATCAAAATGAGTAGTTTGAAATATGTACAAAACCAAGTCTAGCCATCTTTAATGCGCACGATCTCCCTATGTGAATTCGAAAACATATGTCTGATGAATGAAAAATACTGTTATTCATTATAATTTTATATGAACATGAATTAACTTGTATTCATTTCTTCTTTTTCAACTTTTGTCTGATGCTTTCTTTTTGGTATATGTACGATCAATTAACCTTAAAATATCTAACTAATTGGACAAAATATTATATTATAAATATAAATTATCAATATTATTTTGATGATTAGTTTTTTCTTTATCATTACATATCTACTATGTACATGGTACTCCTTTTATATACCTACTACGAACATGATACCCCTTTTATATACCTAGTTTCTCGTGGTTGATTTTGGACCGAACTAGGCTAATTGAATGGATAGCAAAAGCATAGGTCATATGTTGGGATTGGAGTATAGAGTTGATCATGAACCATTGCGGTATAATAATCCAATCCCTCCGGACCTACATATATCTCCTATATATACTCTAACATGTTACATGTGTAATTTTTCTTGAGTATAGCTAGATTTGCATAAAATCAAGCGAGACAACTCTTACTGATTTTGTGATATGCCTATAATATAACCTATTCCAACTAGGTAGGCCTAATACAATCATGATGGATTAGTAATATCACTTTAGCCATTAGGTTAAATCACCAAATAATTTGTAATTATCACCAATTCATTATCGTGTATTCAGTTTCAAATGGCGACACTACCTTTATGTTAAAAAGTGATTGAGATAACAGCTATATAAAATACTGAAAATGAGTCTGTAATGGTGATAGATTCTATTACCGATTCATATTGAAGTCTAATGTTTGAATACATTTTTTATTGTGCCATTTCACTTCCCTAGTGTAGCACAACATGTCTAAAATTACCCCCAAATAAAATCTGTCACTTAACCTCTGCTATAACCACAATAACATACTTGTTTAGTAGACAGTGTGAGGATCTGTTCAACTTGCTGATAAAACACACAATAATTATATGAAACGAAACAATTTTTTCTCATAATGAAAATTTTGTTCAAGGATGATTTTAATAATTGTCATTTTTTTTATACATCTGAATCACAAGCAAACGAAATGATTGCATTGATAAGGACGCATAAACACAGACACTTCGATCACTTATCATGATAACACAAAACTAGACAAACAGTTTTTTTTCGAATATTAGACCTAAAGGCCTATATAGACGGTCATTATATTAACCGCTTATATGAGAAAAGATAATAAAAATATACAAAATAAATGCATAGATTATAACGATGTAAGTAATATGTTACGATAAAGTTGTACAGTATATGTTTTGACATATTCTCGTTTACATTTTAATAACAGAAATATTTTTGAAGATAAAAAAAATACAAGAACGAGACTTTATAACCTACATATTTTATCAAATAGGAAGCATTAATTTTTAATATAATGTAGCAAAACAGGTCATATCATGGGATGGGTGTATAGAGTTAATGAATCATTGGTAATCCAAGCCCTCCGGACCTGTCTTTGGTATATAGACTGCAACTCATATTTATACTCTATACTTAGCATGTGCAATTTCTGGAGGTATAACTAAATTTGCATGAAGTCAGACAGAACATAGATACAACCTTTTGTTATCGATAATTTTAAAATTCCAAAAATTTCATCAAAATGAGTAGTTTGAAATATGTACAAAACTAAGTCTAGCCATCTTTAATGCGCACGATCTCCCTATGTGAATTCGAAAACATATGTCTGATGAATGAAAAATACTGTTATTCATTAGAATTTTATATGAACATGAATATACTTGTATTCATTTATTCTTTTTCAACTTTTGTCTGATGCTTTCTTTTTGGTATATGTACGATCAATTATCCTTCAAATATCTAACTAATTGGACAATAAAATATTATTTTGATGATTAGTTTTTTCTTTATCATTACATACCTACTACGTACATGATACCCCTTTTATATACCTAGTTTCTTGTGGTTGATTTTGGACCGAACTAGGCTAATTGAAAGGATAGCAAAAGCATAGGTCATATGTTGGGATTGGAGTATAGAGTTGATCATGAACCATTGCGGCATAATAATCCAATCCCTCCGGACCTACATACCTGGTAATGTCTACACCCCTATATATATACACATATATCTTACTTCGTCCAATAATAAAACTTTAAATACATTTGCATATTCTATTCGGCTACAAAGGGAGGCTACTTTGGTCAATATAAGACTTCAAAGGTTCATATCTATGGGGCGCCGTTTTACTATTTATTCCCATTTGGTGATAAAACCTATTCGAATAGGTGATATCATCTATTCGAATGAGTGATATCACCTATTCGAATAGGTGATATCACTTAAGAACTTTTTAAAGTGATATCACCTATTCGAATAGGTGATATCACCTATTCGAATAGGTGATATCACCTATTCGAATAGGTGATATCACCTATACGAATGAGTGATATCACCTATTGGTTTCATAAGTGATATCACCCATTCGAATAGGTGATATCACTCATTGGAATAGGTGATATTACTTAATGAAACGAATAGGTGATATCACTCATTCGAATAGGTGATATCACTTAAGAATATCTTTAAGTGATATCACCTATTCGAATAGGTGATATCACCTATACGAATGAGTGATATCACCTATTGGTTTCATAAGTGATATCACCCATTCGAATAGGTGATATCACTCATTCGAATAGGTGATATCACTCATTCGAATAAGTGATATCACTTAATGAAACGAATAGGTGATATCACCTATTCGAATGAGTGATATCACCTATTCGAATTGGTGATATCACCTATTCGAATTGGTGATATCACCTATTCGTTTCATTAAGTGATATCACCTATTCGATTCGAATAGGTTATCGAATAGGTGATATCACGTATTTGAAAAATGAATTGGTGATATCACCTATTCGAATAGGTGATATCACTGATTGAATAGGTGATATCACCAAATAAGAATAAATAGTAAAACGGCGCCCCATACATATCGTGATGTTTTACGTTTCTTATAGGATATTTATAAATAACAAAAATGTACATGGTATCGTAATGTATGTATAATACAGTAGGGAATATGTCCCTGACTAAAGTGTGCCTGTTATTGGAAATATATAGTTACCAAATATGAAGAAACGAATTCACTATTGAAATAAAACACATATAAATTGTAATTTCATTTGTTTTATTTGTTTTATAAATAGAAATACATGTCACCATCTTTATGAATATGATTTGATTTACGTCAAAAATATCATTTTTATAAATTAAACAAAACGTGAGCGACCATAATAATTTTGGTGCGAATATTTTTTGATATTAGTGAGAGGGGTCTTATCTTACAGTGGGAGAAAAACCAACATGGTGGGACCACAGGCGCTTGCATAGAAAATGTGATTTTCAATTTGTTTTTATTTGACAGCGGTATGTGTAATCTGGACAGGCTGAGGGAGCCGTTTGAAAAATGGCGTTCTGAGCGAGGATTTCGGCGATGTTTTCACGGTTATTGTGTTTTGGATGTAACAATTCGTATTGAGTGACACGGTAGGTTAAAGATGAATGTTTCCTGATGACAGTAGTATATAGTATGCACCGTGTCAGTTTGAATAAATGTGTTTTTAGTCGATTGAAGTGAGATGGGGTGCCGTTTCGCTCGTGGCGGAGTTACCAACCTTGAGCTTAACAGATTACACATACCACTGTCATATCAATTTTTTTTTTTTTTTTTTGAAAATCGCATTTTCTATGCAAGCGCCTGTGGGTGGGACAGGTGACCCAATCACTGTTCATGTCCGAACGGGGAATCGAACCTCAGTCGCCTGTATGAAAGGCAAGTAGGTTACCACTGTGCCACCAACTTTACTTAGTGTAAAAGTAGACAGTATGAGGTCACCTTACTAGCTCAGACTAGCGGAAACTTCCCTTTAGGCTAGTGGCAGGATGTTTGACTTGAGAGCAAAAGGTCGCTATTCGAAGCTCGGCACGGGCTGGATATTCCTCCAATGACTCTGTATCGGTCAAAAACCTACGTATAATCTCATATCAAGAAATAACACAACTCCGAAATAAATTGCAAGGGCTCGACCACGCCGAGTGCTAGTTCGTTTATTACCCGCAAACGTGTCCAATACTCTTATACATCAACATACATGTACACCACTCTCTGAATTTAACCACCAAAATCTAAGAAAATATTAAACCCATGAAATAAAATTCCTCCTTCTCCCCTTGTTCCTGACAATACACTGCAAGAATTCAAAATACATACTCGTAAAAAAAAAAATACGTAACACTAGCACAGGTGTTTAGCCTTCAACGTGGTCTCGCTGAATGAACAATGCACGTGCTCTACCTGCACACCTGATTTCTTACTCGGGAACTTTCGGCACTTTCCGCTACCCGACACGGGTACGCCACCCAGCGGCCCTCTCCATAATAGGAGAAAACAATTTCATTCTAATTCATTGCATTCAACCGAAAGAAATTATGTTTCATTACTCCTTTTACATAAGAATATCAGCAATTCACTATGGCGATGTTGCGTTATCGTTTGAACCACATCACCATTATGATTTGGTTATCACTGTAACGGTTAGGTGAAATCAGTTAGCCATTTAGTGATATCAGTACCAATCACGTAATGTTAAAAAGTAACTGAGTCAACGAAAAGTTTAATTAATTGCTGAAAATTATTCTATTATGGCGACATCATCAATTAATTTTGAAATGATGTTGATATCACTATAATTAATAGATATAATGAATTGGTGATATCACCAAATCGTTTAAATAATACAACTGGAATAGAATGAAAAGTAAAACGACACCCATATAATAGTGTTAAGTGTGATTTACGTTAAAAAAATCTTAAAATGTGCTATATGTCTTTCGGTAAAGAATCTTTTAAAAGCACATAGACATTGAATTAGTGATGTCTACTGTCACCTATCCCTTCCTCTAACAGATCCAGAAGTACACAAAAGATACCCCTCAATTTTAGCCCCATTTTGTTCACATAATCAACAATATGAACAATTTTAAACTTCGAAAAACAAGCACGCTGGGTATATTGCATGCTAAAGCACAATCTAATTAAAATCTAGATGGTCATTCTCACTACGTTATGCAACGTAGTGAGAATGACCAATCTAGATTTTAATTAGATTGGCTAAAGCAATGCCTGTCCCCTACCGCCACCCGCAACAAATAGTAACAGTGACCAGGACCATGACCCCAAAACCCTGAAACTCGAACTTGATCCATACTGAAGTTACATACCAACATTTACCAACATACATTGAAGTATGGCTGAGAAAAGTGAGGAAATCGGAGTGGAAGTGGACGGACTGACAGACAGACAGATGGACGGACGGCGGGGAGGAAACCTTATAGCACCCCCACCCCCCGATTCCACCGGTAGGGGACTGAAAATTCTAACATATCACCTATAACTGAATCGCAGATGTCCCAACTCTCCAATCACAAAGAAAGTAATTGTTAACAGATATCAATACTTAGCCTTTACACTGATGCAAAGTTGCATGAACACCAACACTCCGCTACCATTACACATGATTAAACTGCAATTGAATCGTTTTAAACAGACTATCATTATGTTTTTATAATTTCTTGTAAATAAAACATAATAAAATCAAACTAAATAAGTGCATGGATTATTATCATGTAAGAAATATTACACGACCCAGTTGTAAAATGTGTGTTTTTATATGTTCTCGTTTGTATTACATAAAAGTGAATAGACCGACACTTAATGACCATTGTGTTACTGACTGCGATGTGCTATCTTTAATTTTGTAATTAATTATGTTGTTTAAAGACTTATTGTTTAAAAGATATAACATGATGTTTTTATTTAATATAGCAAAACAGGTCATATCATGGGATGGGTGTATAGAGTTCATTGATCATTGATAATCCAAGCCCTCCGGACCTGTCATCAGTATATGACTGCATCTCCTATATATACTCTAACATGTTACATGTGTAATTTTTCTTGAGTATAGCTAGATTTGCATAAAATCAAGCGAGACAACTCTTACTGATTTTGTGATATGCCTATAATATAACCTATTCCAACTAGGTAGGCCTAATACAATCATGATGAATTAGTAATATCACTT
This sequence comes from Pecten maximus, assembly GCF_902652985.1. Lineage (NCBI taxonomy): Eukaryota > Metazoa > Mollusca > Bivalvia > Pectinida > Pectinidae > Pecten > Pecten maximus. The sequence continues at coordinate 25,302,364 of NC_047020.1, read as the reverse complement.
TAGCGATTAGGTTAAATCACCAAATAATTTGTAATTATCACCAATTCATTATCGTGTATTCAGTTTCAAATGGCGACACTACCTTTATGTTAAAAAGCGATTGAGATAACAGCTTTATAAAATGCTGAAAATGAGTCTGTAATGGGGATATTACCGATTCATTTTTAAAGGGTTTTAGACACAAAAAGGTTAAAGTTGTCTAAAGGTTAGTTTCTGAAAAGCCAGTCAAATTACCCTCACACTCCTGGGGTTGTGTATATACACGCTGAGATACGGGCCCATCTGGACAACTGACCTATATGCAAAATTTCATTCTAAAAACGAGGTCGGTCAGCCTCCTACGTCACAGGTTCACTGCTGCCGAGATGATAGGATAACTAACGTTATAAACACCTAAATGTGTGTCGCATTAAATCACTATTTACACACTATCTACCAAAGGTTTTGTGATGTGGGAATACTTTACATTAATATATTGGGTTACAACAGTGAATTGGTTACATGTACTCAAGTGATGATCCCGTTATTCATTAAACAACTATTAAATTCAACTTTATTCCATAAGTTTTACAACTTATTGGATAAAATAGTATATAACATTAATGGACAAAGGCATCCACTCTTACATGATTTATAATTCAATAAGCTAATTTGTCAGATTTGTTACAGGGAAACAGAGAAATAATCATTAAAAATGAATATATTCTAATTAAAATCTTATAAAAATTCTTTCCTTTAGTTTATTTGCTAGTGATAAATATTTTCCTAAATTGTTAAGTTCTTTTATATTTTCTACTTTGAGTAACTGAATACGTTTAAACATACTATAGTATTTAAAATGATATGTTTTAATCAAATCAATACGAATGTCTGCGTAGCATTTTCACCACATTAAATGCATTTCCTTCATAACCTTCATAAAACATTCTTTAAGGAAATTGTCAAAAAAGGACGTTGTTTGAATACATTACTGTAAAATTGATCAGAACAGTAACTGATTTCTTCAAACATTTACCCAAGACTGACAGTTCAAAGTTACTGATTTAAATAAAGAATCCAAGGATCTTTAGTTTGCAACATGTCATCATAACATGCTTTGAGTAACAAATTATCTGGACGCTTTAATTTCAACCAATATTTAAAAATTCTTGATTTAATATGTACAAAGGAAATCCTCAAAGTTCAATGAACAAAAAACCCATGTATCGTCTCAGATAAAAAAAAAATCAGTTCTGTGATTACGTACTATCTTATTAAATTACATCAGGATGAGACAACTGTATTTCAAACTACTGCAGTTTTATCAAATCTTTATCTTGCAAAATTAAGAAATGGATATTTTTATGTTAATATTACGTCAGGAAAGGGTAAATCATGTTCTTAAAAGTGTACAAAATCTTATCAAATTATGCCAAAAATAAAATGGTTAACAAGGCTAGGAAAATTAATCACCGTAAAAAGACTTCACAAGTGAGATCATTTTGTCACCTCACTGTATAGTAGACCAGAGATGTATATGTCACATATGTGATATTTACATCTCTGAGTAGACCTATAGTGTATATGCCATTGTTTGAGTTTTTAAAATAAAAAAAATAAATAAACAGATGACATGTGATATTAGTAAATTACCAAGGTTATGATATTGTCCGCTGGTCTACTATTTTGATTATACATTTACAGACATGAGGTGTGGAAAGAAAATCTAAACATGTAAGATGATAAAATCAGGACATTCACTGTCATTGCTTTCAATGTTTACAAAATAATATGAATGCATATAACAAGGCAGATTCTAGCCTAGTGATACTGGTGATGTGAACCAGATGACGCGTCGGACCACGTGACCACCTAGCTCATTAAAATTTTTCAGCCAGCAGCAATATCCCCCTACTGGCCTAAAATAGATAAACAGCTTTGTATGGCGAGGTAAAACCTGTGCCAGCCAACATTTATGGGGTCGGGCTAACAGAAAATGGAAAAATACCCTATGTGTCCAAAACCCTGTAAGTCAAATGTTTAAATACATTTTTTATTGTGCCATTTCACTTCCCTAGTGTAGCACAACATGTCTAAAATTACCCCCAAATAAAATCTGTCACTTAACCTCTGCTATAACCACAATAACATACTTGGTTAGTAGACAGTGTGAGGATCTGTTCAACTTGCTGATAAAACACACAATAAATATATGAAACGAAACAATTTTTCTCATAATGAAAATTTTGTTCAAGGATGATTTTAATAATTGTAATTTTTTTTTATACATCTGAATCACAAGCAAACGAAATGATTGCATTGATAAGGACGCATAAACACAGACACTTCACTACTCATGATGACACAAAACTAGACAAACAGTTTTTTTCGAATATTAGACCTAAAGGCCTATATAGACGGTCATTATATTAACCGCTTATATGAGAAAAGATAATAAAAATATACAAAATAAATGCATAGATTATTACGATGTAAGTAATATGTTACGATAAAGTTGTACAGTATATGTTTTGAAATATTCTCGTTTACATTTTATCAACAGAAATATTTTTTAAGATAAAAAAAATACAAGAACGAGACTTTATAACCTATAATATTTTATCAAATAGGAAGCATTAATTTTTAATATAATGTAGCAAAACAGGTCATATCATGGGATGGGTGTATAGAGTTAATGAATCATTGGTAATCCAAGCCCTCCGGACCTGTCTTTGGTATATAGACTGCAACTCATATTTATACTCTATACTTAGCATGTGCAATTTCTGGAGGTATAACTAAATTTGCATGAAGTCAGACGGGACAACTCTTACATTAGTATTTTGTGTATATGATAATATGTCATCGTATAAAATGCTCTGTTTGTGTGTGGTGGCATTGAAGGATAGCTTGTTACTAGTATGTTGTGTCTATTATCGTAATTGTATTATCTTCTGTAATATATGTATGGTACCGACAAAATAATTCTATTACATTAAGAGAAGACAACCCTGCTAATATCACATGTAGTTTCACTTCCTTCTTTGTCAATTTACATTTACTTGAATAAAGGCATGTACATATACCCAAATGTACTTGTATATGTATATATACACATTGTATGGCTTAACACCACATCAGTAAGATTATGGAAAATAACTAAAAAAATCTGGTAAAACGAGCTTATATACACAAACACTGTTTACATAATATTTACAATGTCGCACATATTGTAACATTGTTTACGGTTAATAAATTGAAACATGGCTTACGTTTGATAGATATATATGTATTCTTTACAAAATAATGACGAGATCTTTAACAAAAGCAAGTCATATTATGGGATGGGTGTATAGAGTTATGAAGTGATAATCCATGCCCTCCGGACCTGCACTGACTATATGAATTAGCGAGATATATATACCGATGAAATTATTGTTATCATTCTACAGCTTTACCATAATTTGCATATTATACAGTTTTAAAGCGGAATAACTCTGGCGTTGCATCATACTTACGTTCACACTTGATGAAACCATCGCCATGGTATGCCGGCTGGCACAAGCATTTCTTGTTTTCACAGTAAGCATAATCGGCACATTTCCTTCCATCACAAAGGGCTGCAATTAGAAAACACATACCATGTACATCCGGTGTAGTAACGTCTAAATTATTTTACTGCAGTTATCTTGAAATGCAAAACCCTGCACCCCACGTCTAAATCCCTGCATTGGATCTTTCAAAATTATCTAAGTTCCAAATTGGTCAAGTCAGTGGGTATACTATTTATTTACCCGTCGGTTTTATTCTTTACCTGTCTAAATTTCCAGATTTGATCCCGGGAGAAAAGTATACAGTTCTTATATATTCCTTATTTGGCATATATGCTGTATCTACCGCTGTATTCATATTCATATGTTTGCCTGTGGTTCGGCCCACCTACCACAGATAAACGGGTGTTCGATATAATATTAAAGTCACGGACCGACACATTACTGATCTATACAATGGTTGTTTTATTGATATGGATTATTCGTGTATTTGTTTTTTTTATGTTACTTTGCCTTTCTCTGTAGTCAAATCCCATGTAAATGATGGATTGTAAATGAGACACAAGTGAATATTCTTTAAAGTATGATGTAGTAATACAATTCATTAACTGTAACATAATTTACGGTCCACGAGTAGATTTGAAACAGCAAGACAAACGTGGAGTACGAGATTTTTGCTTCAAAAATAAATTTGTCGAGACGGCTTCTTTAATTATTCATTGTAAATGATACACAACAGCTGCATAAATTCAAGCAATGAAGTTTTTTCCAAATATTATTCTCTTTATATATATCGACTTCTATGTCGTTGTATATATTGCACATCAATACAAAATGATATTCGTCTTCTACTTCAGTAGTCGACTAACAAATTGCATAACGTCTCCTATTCCACTCAGTATTTCTATAACGACCGGATTTAATTACCAAAGAATGTGCAGATATTATGTAGTTTTGCTCAACATATTCAATATTTCTTAGTTATGTAATTAGGTAATAAAAGTGATTGGGAAAAAAAGTATTTAAAAGATACAGTATTTGCCAAATGATAACTACAATACTACATTATACAGCTGGTCGGTCCTTCTAGGGGACACGTCAGCGATTTTTGGGTCAACATTGGATAATTTGAACATGATATCAGAAGGGAAATTGGGAAAATTGTAATGAACGTGAACAATTTAACTTGATCAATTTTACAAGGAAAATAAAACAAACCCATATCAAACATAACATTGAAGTATAATAAAGTGGCGCAAAATGTGGCGAAGATATCCGGAAATTGTATAGTCTTACGCAAAATGTGGAGAGGACATCAATTCGAGATCTAGATAGTTTTACACAAAATGTGGAGTGGATATTAGGAAATTCCAGATAGTTTTACACAAAATGTGGAGAGGACATCCGGAAATTTCAGATAGTCTTAAACATATTGTGGAGAGGACATCCGGAAATTCCAGATAATCTTACATAAAATGCATGAAATGGTGCCACTTTATTAGAAGATATATGAAGTTTTTGATTCATTAAAAAGGCATAACATAACAAAATATAATACGTCACCATCACACTGTTTGTAGGCATCGCCAATATAACCTTCCAGACACTGGCATTTATAGTTGATACACCGTGTATTGTCTGCGCATTGTCTCCCTCCACAGAAATATTTAGCTGTACAATAGATAGTGGGAACAGTTATTACGGTCAACACAAACAGCACGGTCTCAGAACCATGGACGTGTATTGAGAACGTACTGTTGAAGGAAATTAACTGAACAAAAGAGAGAGAAAACATTTACTAGTTTTACATTTTGTTATTACTATAGCAAACAATATTAGTTTCCTTTCATATGCATTTAAATAGTTTACCCTTTGACGGCAACCGAAAAATAGAAAGGTCTTTTATTTTGCATACTGCAAATGGGTAATTTGTGGACATTAATTCATGAAGGTGGAATAGCTAAATATTTACATGCTTTTGTGTTACATTAGGTTTCTGCCGATTGATCTGTCGAGTCAATTCTAATTCGATATATTATGTTGATATTTACTACAATATCATGCCATGATTAAATTATGATGAAAAGCTTTCCTATTCAAGCAAGGTAATGCAATTGTTACACATTCATGTAGGTACGCACGATGTCTGCCAACTTCCTATTACATAATGCAACATCACTATGATGTTGTGATGTTAAATTGAGGTATTCATTTTTTTAAAGTCTAAAGCTTACGTTCACACTTGATGAGAGCATCGCCGTGGTATCCTGGATCACATACACAGCTACCGTCAAGACACCGCGCGTACTGCACACACTTCCGCCCTCCACAGAGAGCTGTGTTACAACAGTAATGTCATGGTGAAAACCAGCGATTTGTTGCTAATTGTGAAATGTCTCTGAAGACACAGGCGAGAATAATGTTCACAAAAGTTTATAGATCTATGGTATTTAATCAACCCAATATGTATCGCTGCATGATGAAATGTATCTATCAGTTTAATTTTTTTTTTGACGACTGATAAATATGTCGTCCAATATTGGAATTCTATGATTAAAGTATATGGACAACAAAACGCACGTCTCTCACAGTTGATGAAATGTTATATCTATTTAACATTGAATAAATGGTATTTATTGTCGATTTACATATAATGACGTATGGATTTACCTGCACAGCTGTTATAACCATCGCCGAAGTACCCTAACTGGCAGTGACATTGGTAGTTGGTACAAACGGCGTTCTGGCAGCATTCCTTTCCACCACATTGTGTATTAGCTGTACAATTCAATATCCATAAACAGTAATGGAATATTAAAAACCTGTCAAACACTACGTACTTTTATATTTGAAATGTTTTGATGGCTCAATTGCTACTACAATCTATTTACATTGCACAGATCAATACGTTCGCGCGTTCATATTCAACGCCTGTTTAGAACACCGCAAAATTAAAATTTAACTGTGAAACAATTACTTTTCAAAGAAGCTACGAAGACTGTGTCTCTTCTCTGAATGGATATGAATATACAAAATAAAAATGCAACCTGTACTGCATTACTGCAATAAACTGTATCTTTGTTCCTAATGTTTACGATGTCTTGCTATCAAATATACTTACATTCGCACATGACATAGCCGTTTCCGTGGTAACCGCTGTTACATTTACACGTGCCTGTCTCACAATGTGCGTACAATACACACTCTTTACCTCCACACAATGCTGTTATAAAGAAAATTTAAAAGATACACAGTATTTCCAATGGATGGCAAACATTGTATTTCTCAAGTCTAGATCATTCATAAAAATCATATTATTGTAATCCTGTGAAAAATAAAAGTAACCCTGAAAGGGACATTTTTTTTCTATCCATGATAATAAGATGTTAGAAAGGAAAACAAGATTTACGATAATATATTTAAGATTTATAAGATATTATTGAAATTTTGACACAAGCATGATAAAATTCAGAAATGTGCACATGCTTATAAAACCAGCAATATATTTGATAGTGTATATAATTATTTTCTTCTATGCTTCCTTTGCTTTTGAATCTTCGGAGAAAAATGTTACAGAAATATACAATTGATGACCTTGAAGTTTTTATCAAATGTTGAACGTTTGTAATTATTTAGGAAAGGTTGTAGATAATATTTTCATAACTTGTTCCCAATTTGCATTGATTTATGGCAATAAAAGTAAGTTTAAAACAAATCAGTAGCTTCTTCATTAGACATTTGCATTATGTATCTAAAGTAACTTTAATTAATCATTTATGTATTATAATCTACATGCACCGGAAAGGAATTTTTAAAATGTTGATATATACATAAACTTTGTCTTTTCACAAAAATGGGGTCTTTCTCTATAGTCTGAGTAGACTTCAGGAAAACATGTTTGGTAATTTTATTTGCTATGGTTGAAATAGGAACTTCAACACGAATTCTGATAGAACCCAAAATATCTATTGAAAAGGGCACCCCTGTTAATAATTATCACGTCAATGTCTACGATTCTGTATACATTTCTGATGTTATTTACGTACGTTTACATCGCTGGTAACCATTCCCGATGTAGCCCTTCTTGCAAACACACTTGTAGTTGAGACACTCTGAATAATCAGCGCAATGGATTCCGTCACAGATCCCGAACGCTGCAATTGTGTAACGACAAAACAGTTTACAATACCGAGAAAGTAATGTTTTTTTAGTGTGGTATTCTAATTGTTGGTTTCTGCTGTTCAACTTCTGGTTAAGTATAAGTTAATGTACTACAGATATATTGAAATACGTCAGAAATGGAACATGATATATCAGTATCAATTCTTTCATATGAGAATGCGCAAATAATGGATAACAAATATCAAGATTTCACGCAAATTGTAATAAAAAACTCTAAATAAAAAATTGAAAATTGATACTGTCGTTTCATTTAGATAATGTATATCTTGCTGAAGACCTGGTTCATGACAGCAAGGATAATTTTTTTTCTTTTTTTTTTCTTTGTAATTTCAGCGTTTCACTGAATCTGTCTTACCGTCATTAAAAAATATTAATTTTCCTTTTCCCTTAGAAATTATCTTCTATTGCCCCAAAATCACTTTTAAAATACGCCACAGGACTTAAAATACATAAACTAATTTCAAGTAATAATGTATCTACTTACGTTCGCATTTGATGTAAGGATCACCCTGGAATCCCGTCACACATACACACCGATTATCTAAACATATGGCATGCTCCCCACACTTTCGTCCTGAACAGTACGCTGAGGTAGGCAAATGTCATGTTTTATCGTAAGGGTTATGTAATTTTCCACTTCATAGTTACAGACGACAGCATGAACAATAATACAAAATTGCTTCACATAGTATTTCATTAGATGTTGTAGGTAAATTTGTTGAAACTTGCAAAAATAGATAGAAATCATTTAAGAAATCTTATGATGATTTTTAACTATAAAATCATAAACAAACTACTAAAATAAACGTCCTTGTTGTAGAGAACTTCACCGTTAAATCATTATACAACTTTTAAAGTCACATGCGCGCTACTCATTGAATCTTCATGTCAATTACAAGTTGTTAAACAGGTACCACCGTAACAGGTATAATTTGTATACCAGAATTAGGTTGATATAACAATATGTAATTCTAAATGTAATCAGCTTTAGGCAAATATTATATGTACAATGTACATGACAACTGGCTTAGACTTAGGTTTTATTTTGATACGTACGGTATATATTATATGTACAATGTACATGACAACTGGCTTAGACTTAGGTTTTATTTTGATACGTACGGTATATATTATATGTACAATGTACACGACAACTGGCTTAGACTTAGGTTTTATTTTGATACGTACGGTATATATTATATGTACAATGTACACGACAACTGGCTTAGACTTAGGTTTTATTTTGATACATACGGTATATATTATATGTACAATGTACATGACAACTGGCTTAGACTTAGGTTTTATTTTGATACGTACGGTATATATTATATGTACAATGTACATGACAACTGGCTTAGACTTAGGTTTTATTTTGATACGTACGGTATATATTATATGTACAATGTACACGACAACTGGCTTAGACTTAGGTTTTATTTTGATACGTACGGTATATATTATATGTACAATGTACACGACAACTGGCTTAGACTTAGGTTTTATTTTGATACGTACGGTATATATTATATGTACAATGTACATGACAACTGGCTTAGACTTAGGTTTTATTTTGATACGTACGGTATATATTATATGTACAATGTACATGACAACTGGCTTAGACTTAGGTTTTATTTTGATACGTACGGTATATATTATATGTACAATGTACACGACAACTGGATTAGACTTAGGTTTTATTTTGATATGTACGGTATATATTATATGTACAATGTACACGACAACTGGATTAGACTTAGGTTTTATTTTGATACGTACGGTATATATTATATGTACAATGTACACGACAACTGGCTTAGACTTAGGTTTTATTTTGATACATACGGTATATATCATATGTACAATGTACACGACAACTGGCTTAGACTTACGGTAACAAGTATGGTACCCGTCCCCATAGTAGGAGGTTTTACAGATACAATTGTAGTTTATGCATTCTGCATTCTCACAGCATGGAATTCCATTGCACTCTCCTTCACCTGAAACATCAAACGTAAATTTAATCGTTACCCCATAGTTATTTATGTTGGTGAGATGCCTAACAATTTAGCGAATCTATGGCGAAAGACAGTCACTGTAGGTAAATGAAACGGTACAATTCATATTATAGAAGCAAATTCCTACTATAGACCACGCAATAGTAATTTTCTTATTGGTGATTATGACGATTCGTTTGGGATGATTTGTCAGATATTTTGAAATATATATTTAAGATTATAGTTGGTTTTTCCATTCCATGGAATACGAAGTCCTACCTTCACAGTTGATGTAGCCATCACCATGGTAACCCGGTAAACAGACACACTTCTCATCTTGGCAAATTGCATTAACCACGCACTTACTTTTCCCACAAAGTTCTAAAAAATGAAAAGTTAATGACTTGTAAATTACCTGTTCTTACTCGAAAACAATGCAATAACCTACACTAGCCATATGCATATAATTGTCTTAAGAAGTTGGAGAGAGGTCAAGGACTTTCATCATAGAGGTATGCTAGCAAAGGTAACACTAATCCAGTGTGTTGTGACGATATGGTGCTTTGCGGTGTTCTTCACTAATAAAGGGGGTGGATCAATTATAGTATATGTGTTATAAACGTGAACATTAAAATTAGGCATATACTGATATATACGATCGGATGGAAAATAAACGGAATTGTCTTGCGGAACTATCAAAACTAAAAGGATCAATCCTGACAGAACTAAAAGAAAAAATGCGATTAAATATAAAAGAGAAGCTATACTTAATTTATTTGAATCAACAACAAAAACCATTACAACATCTTTAATGGAGACATGATAGACATCAGACAGCATTTCCAATAAAAAATCCTTCGAAAAATCTACCATTGGTCCATGTTTAGCTTTCTCTTTTTAAAGGAAAGAAAACTTGTTATATACCCAATAAAAATTACATAAGTCCTCCCGAGGGAAATCCGTGAATAATGTTATTGTTGCGCAAAAAGGGACCCCTGCACATCGTCAATGTAGATTGGATATACGGATCAATGTTTGGTTTACGGAGAAATCTAGATTATGGTTATCACAATGTCTTGTTGGCGTTGTTTTACGCAACCGTTTTGTTACTGGCAGAGTGGGTGTGTTTCCTGTGGAAACAGTACTAGATTTGTACTATAGATTGTAGTAGTGTATGGAATTTTAAAGCGAGTTGATGTTAAAATCACCGTCCAATTTCCCTGAAAAAACTCATTCTTGAAAAACCTTTGTGAACTTCAGTCATCAAGAGACATCTAATTTTCAGTAGATGGCTGTAGCGCTGACCGATGAATTGGATAGCATACCTGTTCACATTTAGGATTTAAATGCAATGACTCTGCGCGTCGGTATCAACTTTTGAAATAAGAATGCCCAACTGCCTAGCGTTGATGTTTTTTTAATGAATTAAACAAATTTCTCTGCTTCAATTTGTTTCACTGAATCTTTTTGCGTGTGTTTTCCCCTGATGATAATTGCAATTTTCGAAATAAATTGATGCCAGCATTTCATGAACCAAACTTTTAAATACTAATCAATCAATTAAATAAAAGGAATGTCATTTGGACGAGAAACTATGTAGCTTTATGACATTCTTAATTAGCCTTGTAATTACCATGTACATTATTACATGTACAAATGTATCTTAAAAAGTGTGGCAATTTGACCGCATACATTTAACAGGTGTACTTACTTTCACAAATTTTTGTACCATCGCCTACATAACCATGGTTACATCGACATTGGTAGTTTACACACTCGGCGTATTCATCACACACTTTACCTCCACACACACCCATGGCTGTCATTGGAAAATAAAAATAAAGCTTTTAACTAATGCTAACCAACGCAAAAAACTGAATGCAAATAACTCATTCAAAACTTTTTTTTACAATCTAACTGCTTTGCCAGAAATATTCATTTTAGCCTAAGTATACACTGTATATGGATAATTGATAAATAAGTAAAATAGAATTCGACTAATGAAATAATGCTTTGTCTAGATCACATAACGTGATTGTTACACCAATTTGATAAACGTCACTGAAATAGTTTTGCGTTGTCCATCGTCATAGATCGATCATCGTCATAGAAAAGCTCTGTATGTCCAATTGGTTGCTAATCAATCGTAGAAAGGAATTTGATTTATACCGGGAAATGGTTGAAAATGTTAAGAAGGACAGAGTTTAGCATATGTAAATCTAAATATAATAATTAAACGCTTATATTTATCTGTCGCCCAGATTGCATTTAAAGTGACAATAAATAAGATATAACAAGCGTTTAAATGTTAAATTTGTAATTATTGGTTGATAATTGAAAAAACATAAGAAATAAAACGGAAATTTTTACGACTTTAGTCTTAATATATATTTATTTATTATCGAAATATTAAGTATTACAAATTTATCATGAATGATAATGGATTTATGGCGGTAAAATGATAAAACAATACATATAAGAAAATGCAGAAGGTGGCGTACAATGACGAAAACATCTTATGATACAATTTATTATATTTATATATCGTTATACAAACCGATTTATATAATATCTTTATAGCATTTTTAGGGTGAAGTATCATCAATCACAATTCTTTTTGAACAATGAGTACGTAATAGATATGTTTACACTTACGTTCACATTGAATATCGGGGTTGCCATGGAAACCGCTAATACAGGTGCATTTACCGCCAATACACATGGTATTGTCAGGGCATTCCTTAGTACCACAGAGTGCTGTTAAATAGAAAGATGAATTTTTAATAGGTCTAATACAGATATTTTTTTCTTTGAAGTCCCGAATGAAATATCCCATTTCCCTGCTCGATTGAGTCCGACGTGTTCGATGTTTGTTGAAATTCCTGATGATTCTATTGTCGCCACCCGAGTTCTCATTATGATATGACTATACCCGGCCTGAATTTACTCAATGTGTACTTTTCCAATGGTCTCCATGTAACTTTTTCTTACTGTTAATATTTTGCCCTCGTTTGATGAAATTTGAATTAAAATAACATTTCAGTCTGTTGATAGACGTCTATTCAATCATAGTTGACGCGGGAACAAACGCAACTTTAACATTGTACTGATTATGGAGATAGGTAGTATATCTAAATGATGCAACACACCTATTTCATATAACTACCTACCTCTGCATTGTCTATATCCGTCTCCAAGGTAACCCGCCTTACATACGCATTGGTAGTTTTTACATTCGGCGTAGGGTGCGCACGGTTTTCCATCACACGTACTCTCATCTGCATTGAATTCACACAGCATGACGAAACCCTTGTTCTATAGCTTGTGTCACAGATCAATAACTGGCAATACGTACTTCAGTATTTTCGAGCATTCTCTTAACATTCAATCCGAAGTTAATGATAAATGATATTCATTATGGATATGTTTGCTTCCTATTTGTTCCTCTGATTTCAATATTTAATTTGATTTCTATTTCTATTTCAAATCAATACATACGTTCACACTTGATATATGGGTTGCCATGGAAGCCATTCTGACAGACACATTCGTTATTTTCACAGTAGGCATATTGAGCACATCTTCGATCGTCACAAAATACTAAAATAAGGAAAAGACATGCAGGTTTACACTTATTTAAAGAACTTATATTTTTGGTCTTAAAAACCCACTTGAAAACATTTGAAGCTCAAGATTATTAGTCATAGATTACAACATTACTTTATATGTCGAATTACAGATAAAACTAACCATGGCATTTTTCATATCCATTTCCAGTATATCCGTCGTCACATACGCATTTGTAGTTGTAACAATGAGCATATTGGCAACATCTCTTCCCACCACAAGTACCGAGGGCTTTCAAAAGAAATATACATGTATTTACCTTTGAAATTGGAACTAAGTATATTTTTTTGATTGAAGGAAATGAAATATCAGCGTGTATTTATGTTTTTCTTAAATTATTAGATATCATAGTAGGCTTCGGATATGGAACTTTTTTTCCCTTGACAAATCGTATTTTCTTTAGGATTGCATCCAATCCATTCCTGTAGTATTGTATTATCTGACGACATTGATAAGAATGTATTGTCAAATTCTAGATATAATAACAGGAATATGGCCATATAATGATTAAAAAATTAAATAATGTATTTAATATCAAAGATGTATACCATAGACTTTGTGTTTGAAAATGTATTTCCTTACGTTCACACTTGATTGCTCCATCTCCATGTAAACCCGCATTACATCTACAGACGCCATTTTTACAGTAGGCATTCAGCTTACATAATTTCCCGTCACATAACTCTGTAAGAGAATATATCACAAATCATATAAGGTGTTTGAGTCCGGTTTTAAATGACGTAAAATAATTGTTCAACCCGTAACCATACAAGTAGCATTGTACAAACCTGTACCCCTACTAGTAGCATTGTACAACTCGTACTCATATTAGTTACATTGTATAAGCTCGTATTCATACTAGTAGCATTGTACAACTGTCATGTTTATAATCTGTGCTTACATACAACATGTATAAAAATGACGCAGTTGTGTTAGCAAATTTACACGAGTACTTACCTACACATTTGACGTAGCCGTTACCGGTGAAACCTTCCCTACAGTTGCAGTGGTAATTGACACAGACTGCGTCTTGAGTACATATCTTTCCGCCACATTCAGTCGTTGCTTTGAGTAAATAACGCACCGTATATCAATATGACGTGCATTGTATATTTAACACTTTCATCAATTCAACATATTGTATAAAAGACACACAAGATATCAGGATCAGTAAAAACACACTGAGAGTAAGATTGAGCAGGACAAAGATGAATTATATGGAGTAATGCAAATACTCGCAATAAGTTTTATATTATAAAAATGTATTGAAATGAAATTTTATTTAATTGATAACATTTTATTTTGATGTTTTGAGAAATCTAGACTTCCTCCACAGTATTGTTCATTGTCAGTGCTGTGCTATCTGATGTTCTATGCAGTGTTTACAAAATGGATAGCTTACGTTCACATTTAACATGTGGGTTTCCATGGTAGCCTTCTCTACATTTACAAACACCATTTTCACATTCAGCGTCATCAGCACACTTCTTTCCATTACAGAGAGCTTTTAAAACAACATTTTGTTGTAATTAGTAAAAACAGATATTTAAAACCACCATGGTATCAAATTTAATTTTCAAATGTTCCCACTATTTTTAAAAAAAAAGTCATTATTAAAATGACCATCATAGAGTGCTTTTTGGTTTTATTTCTATTATTTGATTTTTAAATACAGGTTTATATTCCAATAATGTGAAAAAATGTGACAGATAAAGCAACATTTGACTTACGATAACACCTGTTGTATCCGTTACCATAGTGACCGGCTTTACAGACACATTGATAGTTACGGCACTCCGCATTGACAGCACACCTCCTCGACCCACAGAAGTACACAGCTGAATATAGATATAGAGGAAACATAGAGACAACTAACATCAATGTCATTTGAAAAAGGATATCATTTTATTGTTTTTTTTTTAATTTCGTGCGTAAGTAATTGCAGTAATTTATGATTACACTGGTTGAAGTTTCGCTATATTGTTTTGTATAAGCTATATTGCTTTTTATCAGTTCTACTATTTTGTATCTATTGTGTGGTTTTGTATAAGTTATATTTGTGGTTCAACTATCTGTTTTTAATGTTGAAATGTCTACACTTTTAAAGCATCATATATATAGTTACTTTCAGACATCGTTACTGTCTTATGATTACACATGTAGAAATACGTTGCTTCTGGAAACGTTATGAATAGATAGTTGCTCATTTGAATTAATCAATTACTACCAAAATCTGACTTAATCTAACACCGAACTATCAACATATATGCAAATTATACAAGTTATAATTAATCCTTTCTCGAGCGTCTAAAATAAATACTAAGTAGTGACTGAAAAAAAAACATACGCTCGCATTTGATGTAGCCGTTCCCATGGTAACCATCCATACATTTACAAACATCGCCCTGACATCTTGCAAACTCGGCACATGGTTTGCCATCGCACAAAGCTGTAAAAAGGAATCATATTTAAACATGTACATTTCTTATCTATGTATTCTATCTGATAAAAGTTTGTAGCATAGAGACACGGCATACATTCAACTCAAATACCTACATTTACGATGTTTCCCAAAATAAATTAAAGGTAGAAGGATGTATTTTTCGTGGACATTTTGAGATGGACTATTATCTTTGTTATAATGTCTTCATTCAATGGGTCTAACACCACAACAATTTTTTTTTAAATGCCAACACATTGCATTGGTGTGTGAAGATTGATTTGTGACGACATTAGATAGATACGTACATTCACACTCCCTGTATCCATCCCCTACATATCCCTCCTTACAGATACAGTTGAAGTTGATACATTTGGCGTTAAGAACACATGTCTTGTTTCCACACTGTTTCAATGCTGTGGATATAAAAAAAGTAATTTTCCTATTACATTACATTTGAATAACTCGAATAACAAAAATTTCGCTTGAACAGTATTTATTGTTTAATGCCATGATAAACAATCGGAATTCACAATAATTTTTGTTTTTATTTTAAAACTGAAAATATCGTTATCAAATTATTAAAAAGAATTGGAACTAGTAATTAAAAGAAACTGATTAATCGAGTTGCAAAATTTCATATGTCAATATTAAACAAGGAAGAAAGCATTATAGAAAGTGTTAAAAGTAACAGACTCGTTTCTACGACACGACCTTTACATACGTTCACATTGGATGTAGCCGTTGCCATGGTAACCGTCTTGACAAATACACTTGTCTCGGAAACAATAAGAGTAGTCCACGCAGACTCGCCCATCACAAAGACCTAAACAGTATCACCTTATATTTATACACGACGTTGACAAATCTTTCGTTATTCATACTGTAAATAAGACATACATTAAGCAGGCCATTACAATTAGCAAAACATAATTTGGATATCGTCAACAAGAAGAAATTTCCGTAACTAAGATAAAGGACGTTTGATGAGACACTATTACTTCTGTGCTGAACAAAACTGATAAAAGATGCAAATATAACAATATTAAAAATATGTAACAACTGAATATACTATTTTAGTATATATTGTGGTTTTGTTTATAATGGACGCACGTTTACATCCAACATATCCGTCGCCATAGAAACCCGGTCGGCAATGACACTGGAAGTTGATACACACAGCGTTGGTGACACATGTTTTCCCGCCGCAAGAGAATTCAGCTGTAAAAACAACAATACTGGTAAAGATGTTAAAATAACACAAATAACTAGATAATTGATGTAAAATGATGTATAAAATTACTATTTTATAACATATAGAATAATCGTTATCAACAAAACCTCTGCATTACTGCTTTATCAGTGTAATCATGATATATCTTGTTTGCACAAATAATTTCTTTACTATTCCACTGAAAATATCTTACGTTCACACTTTATGTATCCGTCGCCATGGTAACCGTCCGTGCATTCGCATTTACCATTCTCACAGTAAGCGTTGTCTACACACTTTCTACCGTGACAAAGCTCTGCAAAACAATGATTTTATTCTCTTGAAAAGGTGGATAAATGATATTGAATCAGGAACAAATTCTATGGTGCTCCGCTTTATATTGTGTATATAACCTGTCAGTCATGTAAACGGTCATTTTTAGGAGGCAGTTTTACGATTTATCGGTGTTAATTATGTATGCATTTATATTTAACGTGAGCGCAGTTTTATGCAAATTTAGAAAAAAAAACCACTATACTCTTTCGGCTGTATAGCATATTTTGTTCTATTGATTGGTATCGTTCATTTCAAGTTGACATGTTGTTCACAAATGAAGCTTGGGTTAAATCATACTTACCGATACAGTCGGCGTACCCGTCGCCATAAAACCCAGCTTTACAAACACAGTGATAATTTACACATTCCGCATTTTGGCAGCACACTTTGTTGTCACAAACGCCTAGCCCTGTTAGAATTTGGGTGATCATAGTGAATATGTTTCATGTTTAATGGCTTAGGGGCACATGTTTTCTGTAAATAATATGAATCATAAAAACTTCGATACTTTTTGTACTAATTGTAAGGTAATTCAAGTCACCTCGTCTTCTATTCATATATTTATGCAGATAATCATAATTCAAGTACAGCTAATCTTCGATATGAAAAGACAAAAACAGACAAGGGAAAATATTGAACCCAACAATATTTTATCATTCAGTCTAAGGTGTTTATGTGTGTGACAAATATCCGTTAAAAATATTCATATAGATTCGACACAACGTAATTATTCATCCAGTTTTATCATAAGTTATGTACTCACTATCGCATTGGTGATATCCGTTGCCATGGTATCCTTCCTTACATTTACACTCATCGTTCCGACAAATAGCATTGTCAACACAACGCTTACCATCACATAGTTCTAAGTTATCAATCAAGATATGTAGATGTGACAAATGAAATGAACAAGTACATTACATGTATATGTGACTGTTCAGGTTGTTGCCTGTTCATCATTTAAATACTCCTTTCTTGATCTATTCAATGTGATTATTGCTTTCAAGAAACTCTTTATAGATACAGCTAGATCGATTTGCAAAAGTTCATGTGACATTCATAACGCCAGGGTTTCGTTATATTAGCTGTGAATTATGTAAACAACAATGCATACGTGTGTATTTGAACCAAATCCACAGAGCCTTTATTTCCGAATATTTATATATATAATTATATTTAGGAGTTACAATTTTATATTGGCCTAGGTTATTTTTTACAAATCTCGTTTGTCCAGACCGACCAAAGTAAGTGTAATTGGATGCTGACAACAGTTTTGCAAATTGTGTGGAATATGCCGTTAATGATCGCTTTAGATATTACTTCATATTACAACATACATTTACTAAGCATTACGAAAATTAAAAAATCTGGCGTGGTTTATACATATAGAATAATCTTATAGTACATTAAATGAGTAAGTCTATGTCACGTTTAGCTGGCAGGTGACCAATAAAGGATATATCATATTCACCAAATGAATCTATTGACATATTTGCTGTGTCAAGCAACATATCAAAAGACTGACATTGAAAAGGTTACTGAATGATCGATGGAATTTTTGTTAAATGTATGTGTACAAGATTTCGTACCCTTACAGTGAGCGTAACCATCCCCGTAATACCCCTTTTTGCAGACACACTGGAAATTGAGGCATTCTGCACCACCTGCGCATTGTTTGGTGCCGCACACGGATAAAGCTTCATAAATGAAAGAAACAAAACATGAAGTCAAAATGAAAAAGTCTTTTGCTGTAACTTTGAAATCTGGTATATTTTTATCAAAGCAGATATATGGGCAAACGATTATGTAAAATAAGATAAGGCAGAATTTTACTACATATAAAGATAATCTAAATTGATTATTAATAATTGTTTTTTTTTGATCACTGCATAATTCATGTGTTACTTACGCTCGCATTTATAACATCCGTTTCCATGGAAACCGAGGTCGCAGAGGCATTTCCTATCTTGACACGAAGCATTCATAGTGCACCGCTTTCCTTCACATAGTGCTGAATTAAAGACACCGCCATGAACATATATACATGTTTCAATGAATGACAAATTATATACCACGTTTTCGATTCTCAAGGTCAAATAATAACTTAAAGTGGATACGACAATTCAACAATATATTTACACATATTAAGATATTGACAAACTTACTAGTTAAAAGTTAAGCAAATTATGACCTTATTTTAGTTATTATTAATTAAAGGTTATATCGTAAACTATAAATTTTGAAAGTATTTCCACGTGGTATTGATTGTTTCGTAACAAATACATACTAACACATGATGGATGTTTGTGTTCATCAGTTACAGTATGATACCTGTTATCACCAGTGTCATTATATAGGATTAGCCTGTGAAAGTTTTCTAGATAAAAAAAAACCTCATTTCCAATTAATCTCCTGAGTCGAGTAATGCTGGCGACCTTTACATGCTCCTGTGGTACTCCTCTCGTGCCATTACATGGTATGAATCTCGCGAACTGCCAGATTTTAAATATTTTTATGTCGATCTATAGGGTTAATGATTAATTTCTCAAACTACTTTTCATTTCTGAATTCTGAAAGTAAATTTTTAAGACATATTCCCAACCATTGACTGAAAAGATGCATGAATCCATTTTTTCCTATTTCGTGAATGCAGATTTACCATGAAATTGACACCTTTTAAACCGTAGCTATAATTTATGCATTGTGGTGCAAAACATATATTAAATGAAAAAGTGACAAACATTTTAACCCTGGAAGCTCCAAGTGGAAAATTACGAGGTTAATAGAAGAAAAACAACGAACAAAAAAACCTCTACATTAAGCGATATTTAATACTAACAAAAACTTACGTGAACAGAGTTTGTACCCGTCTCCTGTATAGCCGTTCTTACATATACAGTTGTAATTGATACAGATAGTGTTGGCACAGCATGTCTTTCCACCACAAACACCTAAAACTATAAACCGACAACATGTTTTTGTTGAAACATCAATTGCACTTATGATAACCTATTACACAGAAAATACAATATAAAACAACAAACAAAAACGTCGGTTATTATATATCATGTACTCTTATCATCAAAATTTTACGGATAATAACTTTTTGGCTCTACGATTGAAAAAAACAACAACAAACCTTCACATTTTGAGTAACCGTTTCCATGATATCCGACATCACAGGAACATCTCCCATGTATACATGTGGCGTAGAGGGCACATTTCCTTCCATTACACAGGGCTGGTAGGCGGACAGATACAACATAAATAAAGAGTTAATTATCATTTCATGTAGTAGTACAGTAAATCGTGTTCATAACGAATCCCACTGGACCAGAGAAAATCGTTCGTTATATACACCTGTACACTGTATCCTATGTAATGGTATATCAAAAACGTTAATGGAACAGTTCAAGCATTGTAACAAAGGAAAGAAGAACATCTCTCTTCCTTTATGATCGAGATAAATCCGTGTTAGCCATGTTGTCTTTAAACTTCTGTTGCTTATGCTTTTCAATTTAAGTCACAATATTGTGATGGCAAAATATTTCAAAACAATTAGAAAAACAGTTTTTGAATACGTTTGATAATAAATCACATTTCTAATCTTAAGTTTCATCAACTTAAACCAACTATCAATAAGTAAATTTGAATAAGAATATTGTCATTAGGTACTTACTTTCGCAGTCATTCACACCGTCCCCAAAGTAACCATCGTTACACACGCAGTGAGGCTGACCATGTAACAGTCCACAGGTCGCGTGTTGGTGACACTTTAGCGGGTTGGGAGCTTGCTGAAGGAACGGTTTCCCGTTTAACTGGACACACGCCGATATATTTCGGCAGTCAGCGCTTGTTATCTTCTTATTCAACTGAAATCAAGTAAAGTCGTTGTTGTAAAGATTTGTGATGATAACCAGGAAAACATATCGTCTTATTCAACTGAAATCAGATGAAGTCCTTGTTGTAATGTTTTGTGATGACAGCCAGGAATGCATAACTCGATATAGAGCTAAAGTGTTTATTACGGTTATTGAGCATACAGGTATGACAAAAATGTTTAATATGAACATGTCCCAGTTGTTAGTTAAAATAAGGAAAATCCCTAACTTAGAATTATCAAGAAGAAAGCAATATAACTGAAGTTTTAGGAGAAATAATCGTAACTTAAGGAAACTGTCTTTAAATCGAAATTCTTTTTTAATTTTAGGAATGTGGATGAAACCTGGGCCACTGCTGTTATGAAACACTTTCATTATGAACATCTTTATTTCGAATAATGAAGTCGTTTTAGTATCACTGACACATCAATGACTTTTAACATTAAAATCTGGAACAAATTATACGTTTATCAACTTAGATTATTCGATCTGATGTAGGCTTGTTATCAATTATTTTTGTAGCACCTCCATGCATACTATCATTTTCCTTACTGCATATCCTTCTCAACAATAATATTGTATGCATTTTAAATAACAGTTTCTCGGAGGATCTAATGCTAAACGCTAGACCAAACTTCTAAGAATACACTGTACTATTTTTTTCATTGAGCTCTTGCCAACAGTAAAATTATAAATGTTTATATACGAAGATATTGTTAAGTTAATCTTTCTTTGACCAACGCTACTCACAGGTAGATATCCAAGCGGAGAAGAGCAGCCACACTCAGACGTAGGGACACAGTCGACTCCGCTGAGGACGAAACCTTCCTTACATCTGCATCCCTCTGTCGGAGGAACATGACATGTGGCCAAATCTGGGTTCTGGTCAACACAGGTCGCTGGACATCCACTGACCGAGTAGCTGTATACCATGTTGGGGGGACAGGTCATGCCTGGTAAAACCAGTAGTGACAATATCAGATTCAGTCTGATTTTTTGAAAATTGGCATTATGAAGATGGGACGAAACGAGCAATTTATAAAAGATGTGGAGATGATTGACATAAATATTCAGTTATAACAGGGAATGATTTTGTGATATGATATTTTATCTTGAAAATCTAAATATTTCTGATGTGCTAGGTATATTATCATATGTAAGAAAAAATTGTATTGATATTCTGTATTTGTGATAACCAATGGCATCAAATCACTATGTGTACACGATATACATGTATACACGATAACAGGGACTTTTATCCCTGATGATATATACACGATGTGCATCCTATGTGTGCACGATATGTACACGATGCGTACACCATATATACACGACATGTCCACGATATGAACATGATGTGTACAGGATGTGTACAGGATGTGTACAGCATATATACACGATATATACATGATTTGTACAGGATGTCATCATATATACATGATATACGAGTGATATTCCTGATGTTGTGCGATCCCACAACTATAATTCTTGTAGCTCGTATATATAAAATTGTCAGAGTCAACTTTGAATGTTATTTTGACATGGTAAGTTTCTTAATAATGATTGACATGGGATGATAATAACTTCTATCAAATTAACAGCACATACCACATAATTCAGGTTTCCTCCACACGCTGGAAATTCCGCGGGACTCGCATTCCGTGGCCATTCCTTCCAGTATGTTGCATACGACTTCTTTGATCCGGGTTTCGTCAGTGTAGAAAGAGCAGACATCATACTTACAAGACTCGTACATTTCCTGTGCAACTACAGGGTAATACGCTAAACAAACATGGAACGGGCTCAGGTGAGCAAGCTTTTGGTTCAGATAGCCGCAGTACCGATTTTCGTCCACCTTCGTCTTCATATCGGCAGGGCAAACGTCATGGTCAACTTCCTCTGTCTTACAACTGCATGTCAAAGTAAGTTGTTTTTAATTCATTGTATTTTAGGTAATGTGATTAGTGTGAAATTTTGCGTCACATAATTATGAAAAGATACTGATGTATAAAAATAATTTTTAATCAAGATAGCTTTGAAAACATCATGAACTCAACAAGAACAAGATATTGTGTGCAAATGAATTAAACAGCTAAGTCATATACACGTATCATAGAAAAATAACAACTGGCATGGATTAGATCAAATTCCATATGATGAACAAATTTCATCAAACTTATTATTCCTGATTACCGAAACTGTTTTATCTGAAACATATCAATGTGTTTGAGTTTCATTTCGGTTACCTTTCTGATGGTTTATCAGAATCGTCCTTGACTTGGTAACTCTGTCCTATCAGTTGATATTTATTGGGCTCAGCGGAGACGTCCTCGCCCGAACTTGTCTTGTAGTCGTCTTTGATTCCATTACAGTCCCCACACAGACCAGCTACCTTCGGTCCAAATCTCCTAGGGATTTGAATGTAAACTTGTGATCTACCGTCCCAGCCGACAGTGAGACCACACTTAGATGTGAGGCGGACATATTTACCGGCGTTGTAGATACGTATGTTTCCGGATTCTAAGGAAATTGGCAAGTATTTTTTTATGCCATCAATCTGCAAAACAGAAACACCATGCGATTAGTGACATTGATTTTCATCAAAAATGTCTTGTATATATTTAAGTGGGTGTTTTTCTCAACAGTGTGTAACAGGGTGAAAATGCATTATCTCCAATCCAGAACAACGAAAATAGGAGACATCAAAAGAAAAAGCTTTTATATGAACGGACTGTCAAGTGTAATCAAATAAATGCTTAAACAACAACATAACGACTCTGAAGTTAGATATTTCTTTCAATACATATTTCTGGTTGTATGTTGAATATTTGTTAATGCTTCATGAGAACCAGCGTAATTTAAGTCTGTTGCCGGTGCAAACTATACATCTAATATCCAAAACTCACGTAAACAACTTTGTTGAAGTGCAGTCTGATTTTGAAGCCATGTATTGTTACGTCTACTAATCTTGCGAACGAGACTTTTGCATTTTTCCCTCGACGTTCATTCTTCACCTCAACATTGAAATGGCATAGATCATTGGCGTCCTTGACCTTTACAAGTGTGTATTTACATATGCCCTGGAAGTGAATCATCTGTTTATCGAAGGTCCGGAAATGAGGATCACCAGAAACGGTACACGTACAGGACGCTGTAAGATATTGAAAACAAAACAAAACTGTTAGTTGCAGAAAAGGACAATTTGTTCGCAAAACATGCAACACCAAGGGAAGCTATCAAAGACGTTTGTGTCAATTCTAACGAATAATTAATAAATCACATTATTGTATTCTCAATGTAACAAAACAGTACATGTGTCGAACTTAGAGATAATTCGATCACCATCTCAGCATCCCACACTTAGATTACCGTACATCCGACAAATCCATTACAACTATTTAAATGTATGCATGTTCCACTTGTAATAAACGTAAACTAAAATATTATTAAGCATTTTAACCTATCCAGGGCTTGATCCTTTATTACATATTTTGCAATATTTTGAAATATATGCTATGTTTATTGAAAATATAACCGTCTTTTTGTATCTATTTTTGGCGCATTGTGTTCCTCATTAGGCTGTTAGCATTGTTCCTGCCAGTGTAACGACATATTGTATAACGGTTTAAATAAGTCACATCAATCAGATAAAGAATTTCAAGCATTTAAATTGTATAGACCATCTTATATGGAAAATAAGATTTTAGATTATCTCGATTGATAATAATAATAAATAAGCAAGAGATAGACACGTGTCTTACCTTCACACACTTTATTTGGGTTACCAACGTATCCTTTTCTACACATACACTTCCCCGCCACACATTCAGCGTTTTTACCACAGCCGTATCCGCAGGCTGAATAGAAAATGAATCCTGTTCATAATGAAGTATGATAATATGTAATTATAGAATCATAGATAAGTAATGTAAATGGTTGTTTTCGAGGTTTGCTTTTAAACCTGAACCCTAATTTTCGTTTCTTTTGATAGAAGCAGAAAATGACCTCAAATATTCTTAAAACTATAGAAATTATTGTCAGTTTCACAATTGCTGCGTAAACATCTATAAAGCATCACTTCCGTTTTGTAAAAACAAGAAAAAATACATTGAAACCACTTTATCAAAACAGAACGATTAGTACATTATCTTATTCATTGACAGACTTCATTTCTTGAATTCCACGATTGTGATTCCTACTATCATTTTTAACGCAGCGTAATATTACTTATTCGGCCTATACCCATTACTTAATCTGTATCCAAAAGTACAACTCCCCTCTGTGTGCTTTTGTGCAATCTCTGAGATCAACAATATGCAATTTTAAAAGCGATAACAAATCTACCTTTCACTTTATACGGGCATTTGGATACCTTACCGCCAGTCTGTAGTGTGAAGCACACCTGGAAACGTGCCCTACAACCGTCTTTAACCCAAACGACCCGTCCTCTGGGATAAAAGCCAAATGACTTGCGATACAAACAAGCCGATCTTGATTCCCTTCTCGCTACCACTGCTGATATTATGTCCCCTGGTGCATTGTCTATCCGGCAGGTGGCGGGCTTGTATGACCAGCTACTACACGCCACCTCTTTACACACTGTGTTAGTGGCTTGGAAAGAAAAATGATAAGTTATTATGAAGCGTTGCAATGTTTTTATCTTATAAAAACAATTTGTCCCAGTTACTTATAATATTATGTAATGAAGTTAAAATGAATGCCCTGTAATGTATATGTACCGTTGTCTGTCTGTATCGATCATCAGGCACTATCAGAATACAGACTATATAACCGATAAGTAATGGAAACGTTTATAAAGATACGTACTTTTATAGCCAAATGTTTTTCTTTGATACTTAAATATACTGATGTCATTACATATGGCATAATAATTATGCACAAATATTACTTGGGGACGAAACTGGACATGTTTATATCATGTACAAAATTACGAAATGTTATATATGTTGCTTTTTGAACAGGATAGTTTATGGTAATAACCAGATACAAAATGAATTTATGAATGTTAGGAGATATAACTATATTTTTTAAAAACAAAACATCATGGGATACAAACTTATTCATGTTTTCTGTTTATGAAAATTTCGTCCTATACGTTTTCAATAACATATCAAACAGACCATATTATGCTAACTACATACGAGTGGGCATACAATGTAGTGGTGATAACAGTGTCAATAGTATCAACATCCAGTTAAAACTCACATGTCGCCGAGGTGTATCCAATCAAGGCGGAAAATAGAGACACCAACAGAAAGATGTCCATGACTGCCTCTATCGAAAGGTTACTGATGATGTGAGATATGCACTGATTTCATGAGAACTATTTAATCCGAAAGTCCATCCCACTGATTTACGTGTGCAAACACCTGGTTACACCTGTGTCTGCCTAGTCATGTCAGAGAGGATTACACCGGTATTATAGCGGTTAACTCCACTCAGAAACTTCTTACCGTCGTATATGTTGATTTTATTTCATATATCTAATATTCAATAAACAGTGTTATTATATCAAAGTTGCATAAGTAACAAATACCGTTGGTAGCAAGCATGAATAATGTTTTCAAGCATTAAATAAAGGCAGATCATTCAGTATATGGATGTCTGCACAAAAAATCAACGGCGAATATCACCATTCTAATAGAAATGCTCAATATAAATATCAATATTGAATTTGAACACCTGCATCAAGCATTTCATCTCGAAATAATGAGGAAAATGTATTAATCTAAGTTCATAAGAGATATCTTTAAACTTTTACTACAAACATCTGTTTCCAAGGAATGAAGATTTCTTTTATAATCGAAAATTAAAAGACTGAAATAGTTTCATATATACTTAAACACAGAACATCCAAAGCTTTTTTTTTCATAAAAGCATATGAAGCTAAAGATACGCTCGGACTTCATCAATTACAAGGTCTTCTGTTTTTGTGTTTTGTTGTTGCTTTATTTTGTTTACTTCTTTAATGGAATGTAGGTGCGATTATAGGTCTAAACCAACATTTTTGTGAAAAGTGACCCGATCTAGGACTTCACAGGTAGAATGCACGTTTCCAGGATAAGTAAACATTAAATTCACTATATATGTTTTGCATTGTTGTTATAGTGTTACAGAGGCCACAGAGCACTACATACGTGATGAATATGTCACTAACAGTAATCTTACAATAGACAGTCTATAATAATGGGTGACATATGGGGGATTCAGACAAAGCCAGGCGTAAATAAGATGTACTTTCACAAGTGTATAATATTCCAACAAAGTATTGATAGTCGTGTAAAATCAAGTCATGTGTGAAAATGCATTAAGTACATATGTGAGAACATATTGATTATAGAATAGAAGAAAACACAGACCATCAGAAAGGTTTTTATTATGTAAGAAACATATAGGAGAATAAAATACAATAGCTTACTGTATTGTGATAAACAGTTATTAAGTTTATTTGATTTCTGGGTATATAGACAATACATGACTAGGTGCTTAAAGTATTGAGATATACATTAATAAAGTTAATTTTATCTCAAATTATATAGATAATATATGACTATGTGTTACACCAATGGTTAAAGTTCCTGGATGGTGACATCATGCTGGTAAGAAATAAGCCATAAAGAAATATCTTAAACGTTTTTAGGTATCTCATATAATTCTGATTAATGAACAAAACGTTTGTTTGCGCTGCGAATATTGTCCCCTTACAAGATACTGTTATTATTTTTAATGTATGTACGGACATGTTTATATAAAGTAATTCCACAAAGAGAACAAGTAAAATCGTTTATATGCTTGTCTACATTTGACGGGACACCCGAATCTCTAAAGTAATATTACAACGAAATGTCGTTTTATGTGCTATTATATAATTATATAACAGTACATCATAAACTATTATGTAGCTTTAACACATACGATGGAAAATGCCTAATATGTTCAAACGTGCCATATTAAAAATGTAAATTCATAAATAACGATTCCAATCGTCCGGATAATCCCATTATCGAGTCTTGACATTTATTGACTGAAATCGTTTAAGTTTGATTGGGGAAGTTATGCAAGTATTAATGTAGTGAACAAAACTAACCCCGCAAACGTCTGGAATATTTCTAGCAGAATATTTTTACCTTCGTATTGAGGATTAATACATTTATGTTTTTCAGACTAGTGTAGCTAGTTTACAATAAATTCAGCATTAACTGATCACCAACTGATATTAGTTTAAATAGTTCATATCAGTCCGGTAGTCTACACGACGTTCGGTGTATTTGAAGGCTATACGGTTCAGACAGAGTGCCCAGTGTTATCGGCTCCCCATCAGAGCTTTAGTTTGGATCGCTGGTCACGATTGTTATAAAACAAAAACATAACGGTATTGACGAGTTAATGTGGAATTCTTGTCTTAAGATAGACACCGGGTGTCTGTTGGAAGTCATGTTAAAGTAAATCACATATCTCTTGTGGAATATAAACATGGAACCTACCAAGTGTTTATATGTAAGTAATATAATTTCTAGACATATACAAGTATCATATAAATAAGTTAAACTTGATTATAGCATCTGGCAGAAATGATATTTTAACCATTTTATTATAGCCTTTAGGCCTGCATAGATGAGATTCAACGATCTCTCTGCTTAAAAATATCGTTAATCATTAAACATTTAATATTATCAACATTACATATAAAGAAAGTATCATCTTGAAAGTATCACCTTGATATATACATACTGATGACAATAGATAATGTTGGTTTTTAGGCTGATGTAATCTCCCAGAGAAATAATAAATACAGGCGTATATATTGAACTTTACACGTTATCAATGGGATCTGGAAACACCAAGTAAGTACCATACAGAATAACGGTAACAGCTATAGGTATGTCTTGTTAGAGCTTTAGATCTAGGTTAGGATATAGTTTAACATTATGATTTGGATTCCTGCGTTCTTTATATACAGGTGATACATACAGTTAAATGTACACTGTATCACGTAATATAAGATGAATATAAATATTGTATTAATTGATATAGATTCTATTTATATAATTTTGTAACTACAACTACATATCAATGTATAAAACTATTATATATATCTACTCATACTAATACAAGTTAGTGGTACCAATAAATGATTAGTAATTCCAATGCAGGTTTAGTGATTCCAGTAAAGTATTTATGCTACCAATATATATGTACTTCCGATAAAGGCTTTTAAATTCAAATATTAACCGTACTTTCAATAAAGGAATTGCTTTACAAGTATAGGACTCTTATTACTAATACTTGATTGGCAATTTACGACTTCTGAAATGAAAAACTTATGTATAATATATCTCATCAACATCTCGACCGGTAAAGTACATTCATACGCAGTGTTATTGTAAGGCACAACAGGTTTTTACCTTTTTTGAAATAAAATAATATTTTGTTCAAGATCTTTCATTATTTCATGTCATTGATCTTTGTTTCCTGTAGATCAACAAAGGGACCGAGGGGAGGAGAGAAGAAGAAAAAGGAAGTTGCAGAGTTACAGCTGATTATAAAACAACTCGGCTTTTGGACAGAGCTTGAGATACTCTATTACCAGATATGCGACAGGGTAGAGGAGGTTAGTATGCCTGGTGGCATAAATATGAATAATTATATAAAACAAAACAGACAATGCATATGAAACAATACTTAATGATTTTTTTGAATTTACACCAATATTGATGGTTTGCCGTTGTATTATTTGAATGTTCTGCCTTTTTATTTTATGCTTGGAATATTAGCAAATAAATAAATAATAAATAAATAAAAGAATGAGTGATCGAACTCATGACCTTTACTCAGATATACATGTATTATTCCGGAACGAAAGAAGCATACACTGCATTGGTCAGAGAAAGGGAGAAACTCAGCCAAACGCTTCGTTACTTGCTTTATAAATAGGTAATAACAATCCATATTGATAAAATATCCCGAAAATGGAACTTGAATGCTCTTGAAGTGCATTTCCTAAAGTATCAATTGATTTCATTTCGAAAGAGGAGAGAAACAAATGGTCGAAAATGTAACGTTAACTGCTTGCATACTAATGCTTGACCAGGTGCCAGCCGCTGAACAATACAAATAAGATATTTTTGATATTTTGTACGTCATAGATCACACCTTGATGGCTTGTTTAGTAAAGTGATTGGATTTGTTGGCAATTAATCATATATTTTTAGACATCATTGACAGATATAATATAATGTAATTATGAGATAATAATAAGAACCAAATGATGCAAATAATATTAAAGGGACCTATGTGCACTTATGACATTGACTTTGTAAGTGTGTATGCTCGACCCTCCAGATTTGTTCAGGGATAGAAGTACATTTGAGCATAGTCACGTTCAATGAAATGTATACTGTAAACGCGGTTGTTTCCTCGGGGGTGTAATTTCGCGATTTCGATAGGTAAACTATAAGTGTGGATGTAATTCCGTGACATTAATACCACAAACATCAGAACACAATCCACGAGGGGAAGTTAAGCGCCCGAATGACTTTCGTGTATTTAGCGTAATTCCTCCCTCGTGTGAACTAAGTTTACAGTGTCACAGCGTAAGAACTGTATATTTATTGTTTACGGTATCTTTTGAGAAAAATCGCCCCTTTTCATTAAGTATTTATATATCAATATGTGTAACCTGATATGTATCAATGGTGATACACCACAGCATTGCCTCATCAGAGATCAATGTTACAATTGAATGTACGTATAAATAGGTAATATTTACTTGAGCCGAAGATTTATTGCATGAATCATATTCGCATCTGATTGAAACCTTCAACATGTTTAAAATGATTCAACTAATGTTCTTTAAAATTGTGTCCTGGATATGTAAGTTAAGAACATTATGATTGCACTTACTAATCAAATATACATGAAACACGTATGCTCTAATCACATTTTTAACAAGTTCTGTAAGTTTCAAATTTTGTAGGTTTTTTATTGAATCAAGCTTCAGGTTCTTATAATCATTTGATAAAATATTTGTTTACAAAAGGAAACTGACGAGAACGACAACTCTTTCGAGAATCACAGAGGGTCGCTATGGGGGCGTTCCGTAGAGATGTTTTATTCCCCTGGCTCACGCGGCTCTATGCTATTCTATGTAGGAACCACCTGCAAAATCATGAAACTTCGTATATGTGTAGAAAATGCTCATTCATATATTTATCTCCTGTACCTTTTCAGGATTTCTCTCTCAACACTTAGGGTGTGAGTTCTCTGTCTAACCATTAGATATAGCAATTAATACTGACAACAATACAATGACGATATCACAACAGTACGACAACTATAAAATGACGTCACGGCTACCAATCAAAACATGTCACTTCTACAGTATGATATATTAAAATATTGAAAAATAAATGAAAAAAACTGGTTTCAAAATATACATCCCTACACTCTGAGGACATAACAGAGAAATATCATACCGTCATAGTCATAGTCTTTATAGTCTCAACAAGCAAGAATATCAATTCTCTGGATAGAACTTTCTCTATCACACCCTCAAGGTAGGACAACATTATATTAAACATTAGGGAGGATCTGTAAAGCTGTCAACACTGGTGCCTATTTTGGCGTACTCACATTTTGGCACATACGCGACTTTAAACCGATTGGTGTAATGATGGTAATAGGTTTACCCACTTGTAACAACAAGATAAGCAATTTCAATTAGCACAATCATAATTTAGCGGAAGCCTTTCGACGCAAAAAGCGATAGAATAAGATTACCGCTAAAATGTGTAAGTTTACAGCATATTCTTCAATAGTTTGAACATTGAGCACTATACTAGTTTTGGCAGGTTTGCATATTAAGATGTGATCCACAAGAGAGGTATATTACGCATAATTACTATTATATTTCTTAATGAAAAATAGGGATGAATACTACGCCGCGATATTAAAACGTGTGCACTTTTACTTTCGATTTCAGATGGAACATGGATGGCCTGTCCTCGAAGGGTTAAAAAAGGCATTTCAGGCGTTTGAGAAACAGATACAGGCAAAAGGATGGAAGAAAAAGTTTCTATCCTCGCCGTCCTACCATCGTTACCAACGACTGAAAAACGACCTAATACAAGTTCGTATTTTCTGTCCATGTACAGCAGTGCTGTTTTTTGTTTGAATCTGTTTTGTTGATTAATGTGTTGATGTTTTGTGAATTATGAAAGGTCTTAGAATGTTCAATATAAAATTTTAATTGACCATAATGACCGCTCTCCAGAACTTGTATTTGCCTGGTACATAAGTTGAAACTGAAACATGATATAATGTGTATTGGTTCGATTGAAAATTATATGAAATATGTATTGTCCTTTCTTTTGTTTATCTAATGCCTCGCTTCATATGTAAACCGATGCATTGAAGGGGATTGAGAAATAAGCAAACATTTATTGTATGCCAAAATCCATTATTGTATAGTATTATAAGAGTATTAGGTTGTAGAGAATAGCAACTCAGAAACATTAAGTCTCTTCGACGGAAGTACATATGTAAATACATAGAAATTATATATGATATATATCCCGTTGCGCTTCTGTAGTAGCTATCTGTAGCTTAAAGGCGGAAATCCATTCGCAGTTAAAAGCTCTGTAAGCATGGAATATATATTTTATCAAACAAAATGTACTTTTTGATAATGGATGTATATCTAAATGGAATCTATCTGATAAGTGTCTATCATACAATACGATGTTGCAAAGTAATGAAAAATCACTGTCAGATTAAATAAGGGGGTACTTTTACAACTACATCATATATTTAGATGCAATTTTAAAACAAAAATGAATCAAACCAAAAAATGTATAACATTCTGTATCATAAATATTCAGGCTGGAACCAAGAAGAACTCGAATGTCAAAAAACCAACTATACCAAAAAATATTTTGAATAAGAAAGGAAATAACGAGGCTATTCAGGATTACAGCGATGTGTGAGTATATACTTGCTTATGTTTATTAAACAGGTACCCAACGCTATATGGTTCTTTTAGAGTACATTATCTCGATAAATTTTGAAATATCAACACTATAATTTATATCGTGAAAAAAGAATATGAAACAACAGACAAAGTTATCATCATAGCAAACTCATAAACGTACGTTCTTGCTACTTTCTTTTTATTACGACCTCGTATTTTGGGGAAGTTATCACCTGTATCCTTCAGAGAATGACCACGTTAAAACATGACGTACACAATCCTTAACTTTCAATAAATATACTTTGTAATCACTTTAATATGCATCACTCTAACGGGATTGACCCAGGGTATATCGTTTATGTATAAATATTTTAAAGAAATGTTTAATACTCTTGTGAGGATATTTCAGAGTGGAGCAACAGTTGTCACAAGCACAGACGGAAGTAAAGGCCCTGAAAAAGCAACTCGATAGGTAATATACCAATAGCTTAACACATGTATAGAAATACAAGTCAATAGTCTGAGTTCCACGTAGAATAGATGTCTTACCTCACTTATAAATGTTATTTTCTGGTAATGGTATTTCATGGTAATCTTTCCAGATAACAATGTAGCATCTTGTACATTTGTAAAATTGTTTAAACTAAAATTGAAATAAGATTTCTTGGTTTATGTCTTTGTAGTAGTTAGTTTTTTTAGTTTTGTGTTTACTAAAGATTGATTTATGTTTTCATTAGTCCTTGTCCGTTTAATTGACTATGTATGTTGTTTTCTCTTTACAAGACAAACCAACACCACACAGATTAAGGAGGTGTCTGTGACTAAGTAAGAATTGCATGCTATGAATGGCCTTTTTTATTTGTATATATATAAAATATTTATGTGTATGTATAAGATAATCAACTAATGATGTTTGGTTATTTTAAATGTTAATTTCCCGCGATATCACAAATTAACTTTAGCGAGAAGGGTAAGCAAAGAAAACATGAATTTTATGAATAATAATTAATGATGCTTTTACTAAATACACTGTGACGTCAGAAATCATGAAAGCCAAGGAAGTGTCAGAAAGGTACACCTACGGGTAGGAGTGAAGACAAAACAAATGTTGAGAATCCTTTATTCCTGTCACTTTTTAGACATTCGACATCTAGTATTAAAACTGGTGTCGCCTGATTTGTACTGAGATGATATTGTGCCGCGTGTTAAACGAGAGCTTTGAAGTCGAAAATATATCGACGGAAAAATAACTGGTTTTCATTAGTATCCCTATGAATAACACATTTGTGTTTGCTTGACTTGAGTAACGGTGTGTATGTAACATTTATATGGATAAAAGAACTGTTTATAAACAGTAGCAGTATCACTATCTATACTAGTTATATAGTTAAGCTTTTCTATTTACAATACCTATGATGATATGTGACACTTTATTGGATTGATTGGAGGTAATTATTCGAATACCTTCAATTGTGTTTATAGTTATCTATTATGTGATGTGCATTTTATTGTTTGATTTGTGTATCCATGTGTGAAAACGGAGGAATAACAATAAGAATATTATTATTTTTTAATAAAACCGTACTGATATATTAAATTTCCGTATTCAGATTTAATTAACTTTAACTTTAATGCACGTTGATGTCGTATAACTGAAATATGTATTTTAATTTCTGAATTAGATATACGTTATATCGCCACACTAGTCTTTACACGACCTTCAAAAATGTATATAATTGTAGTATTCTATAATTACATATACAATGTATATATACATTATCGTGTGACATGACATAAAGTATATAGAGATATCAGATATAATGTATGCTTTGAATACTTACAGACTACAAGGAGAACTTGTGGAATTCCACACAGCCAGACTGGAAGTAGATAAATGGATAAACAAGCTCATAGATCAAAATAACACCATCCTTAAAATACATTCTTACATGAAACCATTTAATGAAGACGGGGCCAATGACATCATGGACGAGGTCATGGAAGAGGTCAATCCGCTGCCATCTATACGCCTAGAGCGTAAACACGAGTCTAAAGATATTCTGGAAAGTACTCATCGATGGATGGAGTTCTTTGCGACAATTTTACCGTGAGTTTTCATTAAAAAGGTAGTTTTCTATCCTGCTACCGTTTTAATAACAAGTGTTCAATGTTTGTAAACTTCACAATCACTGTCAGTATTACTTCATAGTAGAAGTATCTATGTTTTTTATTGACTGCAACAAATTATGTTTTCATCACTTATCTTGGTGACCCGTTTGAAGTTACCTTATTGATACATTGACCTGCATTAATCATTTAGGGAATACTACGAGATGAAGACTTTACAAAGTCGTTATAGCAAAGTGAAGGACGCTGTGTTGACCTTTGGTCCCATCCCACTACTCACAGAAAGGACACAGTATGAAATAGAGGATACGCCACGAGGAAAAGGAAAGAAACGAAAGAAAGTTGTAGATGTTCCAGCTGAAGATGAGGGTGACGGTCTTGTTCGTTTACTCCATGAAACACAGGAGCGGCTTCAAGAACAGGAAAACGCAATTATGTACGTCACTAATATATATATGTAAAATTGCTACGTTCTTAACCCTGAGTGATGATGCATCAAGCATAATACAAATTTGAAAAAGTATATATAACAATATCCTATACATATCTGGCACCGGTTGGTACGCTACACATGGGAGGCATTCCGTTTTTTAAATGACTTTCTACCACAATACCCTGTGTTATTCAACTCTCAGACAATCAGTTAATCAGTACAGCTGTTGATTAACAATCTGTTTATACCACACGTGGTATAAACTCTGTACGCATTTCGATTGGCTAAAACGGTGAACTTTGACCCAAGCTGCAATTGTTATTGACGTCATCAATAATCTAATGACGTCACATCACCGGGTCCCGGACGTCACCGGTACACTTTATTTGCATACGCGAAATTATACTTGGCCACGTTCCCTTTGATTCAAACCGATATTATTGTGGTAGAAACAGGTCACACGACTCGAAATTGTTGGATATGGAATTTATTTCACACTCGTAAGTTATTTTTTAAAAGTTGCAAAAAACACTCGCTAAAGCTCGTGTCTTTTGTAACTTTTAAAAAATAACTTACTCGTGTGAAATAAATTCCATATCCAACAACCACTCGTTGTGTAACCTCTATTTAAATAATTCATAATAACGAAAAAAAAACCCAGTCTATCTTAAAATTAGTGTTTTAGGTGATTCTAAAACTCATTTGAATATATATTCAACTAAAAATAGCATGCAATCAGCATGAATACGATTAATCAATATTAAGAAAAAAGGAATGTCTGTAATTAAAACAAATTGTAATCTCATCTGACAGATTATTTCAATATCTTCACAGCTCTTTACAAGAGGATAATGACTTTCTTCGCAAGAAATTGCGAACAGGAAGTCAAATCCCCAGGGTGGGAGAAAATGACGGAGCCGGGCCGAGTGTCCCTAGTAGAATCCCTCCGCCCACCATTTCGAAGCAGGAGGAGGAAGAGCGGAAGGAAATAATGAAAAGAAATCCTCGTAACGCAGAATATCTTGACGCTTTAATGACGTAAGTACTGTTTATCTGATAGTAGTGTTGCCCATTACATCAGCGTGTTGTTAATGTAGTCGCTTATAGAAATTACTATTTTAATGATAGCAATAGATAGAGACAGTATCGTTCAACCCAAAATATCCATCCAACGTCCTCGATACATTATAGTGAAAGATCTCGATAAAACGCAATGGTGAAGTTTGGCCAGTCACCAACAACGGACTGGTGAGAACAGAGAAACCCGAAACAAAATTTATCTTAACTAACTGTGCCCAGATCTTTCATCAACAACATTGTAGTTCAGTACAGTTTGAAAATGTATTTTGCTTATACACATCAAGTAACATATGACAGACTGACAAAATGTTACTCTTATTTATAAAATATTTTTCGGTTGAAACTGGCAAGCGTTGAATAAAATATAAGCTAATTATGTGTCGTTGTGGAGGACACACTAGGTAGATTCCTTTTCCATGAAATAAGAACAGATACAAGTATTGAATATTACTGCTAATTCATTCCATTCAACAATATCTTCTTTCATTGACAGTAGAACTACTTCAACGTTATACATCACGGTAATAACAAAGGAATTATAGAAGCAATATGCTCTATTAATCTACTTTTAATGTGATATGGCTTAGTCAAAAGTATATTAAGTTAAAATATAAATAATATGAAGAAAAAAAATTAAAATTAGCATTTACACTCACTCTGTTTTATGGCCATCTAAAATGACTTAATTCAGAAAATGGAAATATTATATTTCATGTAATTTATTTTAATATGCAATATATATATATATGGTGAATGTTATTTCTGTGATACATGCAATAAACTGTTATAATAGATCATCTGTTAAACTGCAACAACTATGTCACATTTGTGAAAGCAATGTTACATTTGTATTTCATAAGCTAAATAATCAAGCCATTCCTTTTAGAACCAAATTGAAATTTTATTCAAAATTAGACATGTCTATGTATTAGAGCCATACATATCACATTAAATATGCGTTCTTATTACATCAAATCTATTTATATCTGCCCTCTTCCACAGCCATACAACACTAATATCGTCTTGCATTAAGGCTGATAGCTTTTAGATACTGTTGTGATTTTGAACTTTATTGCCTTCGTCATAACCGCACGGCGCATCTTGAGCAATTGTGTTTTGTTATGTTATGATATGCATAATAAGTGTGTACCTCTTGGGACAGGGGTGAAACCAAATTTTAAATGCTATTCAACATATCAAAGGATCAGCATATTAATATTGCCCTCTAATGATCAATGACCCTGTTTTACAGCTTAGCAATGCGTGATTGGTTAACGCCTTTATCGCGGTGTCTTTGAGAAATTTTCGAAAAACCTTGACACAAATGCCTAAATGTCTCTGATACATATATGCATTACTACTTCTATTGCGTGAAGTTAAGGTGATTTGAAAATGTTTGAAATTTGTTGTAAACAAAGAGGTAGTAAGTGATTAAGCCAAATAATATATACATTTCATCCTTCTTTGATGACGAAATATGGTACATAGATAATATGCGAATATGTGAAACAGAGATGTAATTTTGTAATTATCGCGATTCATTTGATATGTTTGCCCAAATCATGACGCCTCAATACAACAATTAGCACAATATTGTAAAACCGAACTAAACCACCTCGGCGTAAAGATAAAACTCTATCTAAATTAATTAGACACACAGCAGCCGCTGTTCTAAACCAATGATCGTGATTATAATGTTTAAGCACAGTCAAGGATATACAATAGACACTGAAAAGAAATTTGCTACATGCATCTGTAGTATAAATCCCAATGGTACTACCCATTTACAGGCAAATCAAGCGACAGAAGGTAGTCACTCGGCGCATAGATCGCCTGAAGATGAACGTGGTGAAAGTGAAGCTTCATGGCGGTTATAACGAACACGATATGATGGGAGCCATGACTGAAACAGACGAAGGAACAGAGTTTGATGCCCTTATGATCATGGAAACCAACAATCGAGTTTTGAATGAGACTATCCCGTATGTATAACGTCATTTTTAAAAAATTTAAACTGCTTTAAAACGTCCTCTCGTGAAAATATGTATGTATATAGCGAAACACCGACAGGATTTGGAACTTCTTTAATGTTTTAAACTTTGTTATGTGGGGTAAGACTCTAACGCGTTTATTTAACCGCCGATGGAGAGACAATATTTCTGCAGTTTTCTTTGATATAATAATGTTTCATTTCAAAATATCTTTTAATTTTCAAATTGTCCATATACACCAGAGAGCTAGAGAACTTGCTGATGTTAGCAACTGTCGGACAGAAACTCTTGGAGTCAGTGGACACCATGTATACCCACTTTTGTTCCGATATCTTGCGAGATAACGAACGTATCCTAGCACATCTTGGTGAGAAGGAACCAGATGCAGATACGGCATCAAATATCGTCACAAAGTACAGACAAAAACTTGAGGATATACAGACCACGCTTCTCAGGTAAGACTAACTAGTGTTTAATCTATTTTTTTTTTTCGTATTATTGTTCAAGACCTACTTATCGCTTTGTACATTCCATGCTATATTCAGGATACAAAGTAAGTACATAGTGGTAATATAACACATAGGCTTACTGAATAACGTCTACAATGTTACAGGAACAGAGACGATATCGTAAACCTACAAAAGGAGAAGAGCGGATTGGAGAAGAAAGCAGCCGAACTTAGAGAGACAAAGAAAGCCATGCGAAGACTGGAAATCAAGGCAGAGAAAATGACTTCAAAGTAAACACACTAAATAATTATACCCACGTTATATACTAGATTCCTAGTGCTGTCTATCTGTCTTTGTTATAACTTGGAAGATTGAAAACAATTATCTGTACCGTACCGTTACTCCTCATATCTATATTTTCAAAAGGACAACCCTTCCCCCAACCCTCAAACTGTTTGGCAGATAACAATGGATATATCACTTTTTTTCTATTTTGTTACCTTTACAGCCATTCGTTCATCATATATTTAATATTTTATTGTTAATCTTTTCCGAACAAATCCTTAATTGCTGAACAACTTAAGAACAATAGCAGAATTTTAATACCTCATGTACTAGCAAACCTCTTCAAGACAGATTATCATATTCTTCTGTAGACTTGTACGGAAGACCGGTACGGATCTTGTCCGGGAAAACCCAGATATTACAGATGTTGTCGGCTTCAAGAAAGGCAAGACAATCTGGGATCGCTATAAGGACGCATACGAATTTGAGTGGTTCGACGCATATGATCTTGAGAAGAACTATCTAGAAAAGCCTCCAAGGGAGGGAATCGACACGCTCCTACACATGCTTAAGGTATATAGTTTGTACATCCATTCACAAATCTAATTATGCATGTATTTATTTATTTATGCATTATTTATTCACATTGATACCATAAATATTTCATATTAGAATACGATTTCGGCCTCATTTTCTCTAACACTAATAAAGCTAAACGGGAAAAATATGTTTTACTGTAGTCGAAGTCTCAACTAATTGAATTAATAAATAGTTTTTATCTCTGACATAAGTGGACTTTGATCTGAAGGTTTATTATATAAAACATTTACATATCATTCCGAAATTGATCTTCATTTACGTAAGAGACGTCCTGTGCCTTACCGTTTAACCTTTTAACAAGATGCTGTAAATTAACTATCTATCTTAATTGCCAATATATTTTGAAATTAGGACTGCTTCGAATATTGCAAGAAGGAAGCAGACGACCAGTGGCAACAGATTCAGAAAGCATTGTTATGGGAAGCGAAAATCGTAAGTATTCTTGGGCCTTGAGACTATTTTCCAAACACAGTGTATAAATTATATAGATGCATTTTTTTTTCAATAAAGATGAAGGTAGCTACAATATCTCACTGATTGTATGGAAGAATTACCTTTGGTAAAGGGCCTAAGAGTTTCAATATGTCCTGGCTTATAAAAATATACACAACTCAAGTTTTTCTTAAATCTTCAGATATGTTTTATCAACAGAGTATTTAGTTTACTTTGAATTAAAGATGGATGTTTGTGTAGTATCTTTATCTAATAATTTCATTAAAAAAATTCATAACACAAATAATCAATCTTGAATTTGTAAACAAAACATACAGGGCGACGGACAACAGGTAGTGTATAACGTAGATACATGTGTACAATGTCCTTTTGGGATTAAAATGGATACTATTGGTGGAAGGGTTTGATTTAGTGTAAAATTATATGTCATAATCAAATTGTCTTTGTCTTCTTACCAAACGATAGTTATAGATACTTATTGCCAAACATGTTTTCAAGGTTCGGGAAGAACGAGTGAAATGTTGAGTACATATGGTACTAATAATTTAAACATACAATAAACAATATCAGAGGGTGTTATACATGACAAACTTTTATCATAATTAACAATTTCAGAGTTTAGGATATATGCCATACACATATAATTCAGATACCTATTTTATGATCATCAATTTGGGAGGTAATAACTATGCCATACAAACTAAGTCTATCATAATTAACAATAATAGGCAATTTCAGAGGCTGTGAAATAAGCCATATCTATATCACAATAACATTTTCAGAGAGGTTGTGATATGTGACACACCTATATCATAATAAACAACGTCAGAGGTTGTGTTATATGCCATATGTTATAATAAACAATTTCAGAGGTTGTGATATATGACATATGTTATAATAAACAATTTCAGAGGTTGTGATATATGACATATGTTATAATAAACAATTTCAGAGGTTGTGATATATGACATATGTTATAATAAACAATTTAAGAGGTTGTGATATATGACATATGTTATCTTTATACTTATTTTATTTGTTAAAACTTTGTTAAAGCTATCCCGCCTCAATAAAGGGACAGAGATAAAACAAAGGAACTGAATTTATACTTATTAAGATATATTATTGTGTCTGTTTGACATTGGGAACAAGTGCTCAACCCGCAATGCTTTTGATACAAAAATGATTGATGCAAAGTTTTACCATAGTAACAAAATGTTAAAGGTTTCTATTTTTTCCTAATAGATTATAATTAACAGATAAGTATACATATTATAATATGTCACTATGCGAGCACAGCATACTCAGCAGCATTTAGTTTCTTACCAATGCTTTAACGTTATATTATTTTCAATCATTGTTAAGTTCAATTGCTGAAACACTGAAGGCGGTTTGTATAATTGAAAATGTTCATATCATAGGTATCATATCTTGTTTTGGGGAATGTGCCGTACATACTGTCAAACGTAGTATCATAATATACATTTAGTCATGTCATGTGAAATTTAGAATGTGTTGCGATTTCCAGCTGTATTCCATCCTGTTTGTTTTGATTTTGATAAAAAAAAATTCTTTCTGTTGTCATGTTTGTTTAACAAAGATATGTAGTCAATGTTTTTTCCTGTCGCAAGTCTGGTGGTTAGGATGAAGGGATCGAAAAGACAATACTTACTGTAGTCTAGATAGTGTCTCTGTCCAAATGCTATTAGATAGCAGTGTTTGCTTTATTATTAACATGTTTTCTGAATCGACAAATTAACATATTTGGTTTATCAGTAAACGTATTGTCAAACGATGACAGTATTTCACTGTCATACCTGTATATCTTCAGAATTCATTTTTTTCTTATCCATTTGTGTTTTCCATCTGTACAAAGTATCTACAAAAGTAACATTTTATTAAATGAAATTGCATGCGACATTCTAATTTTCATACGCTGATTTCCCAGGAAAGAGACTTTACGGAACAGGATGCCAAAGTTCTTCTCAATATTAGAAAGAATTATATTGGGTCCACAGACGTAATCGAAGACGTAAGCTCTTAAAATTATTATATATTATCTCATATCACATTCATTTGAATTACATCAAGGGGATAAATTAATTATTCATGTTTTAGTCCCAATATGATCCTAATAACACATTACATGTATAAGAAAGAGGGGAAATATCCATTTTTCTTTTTAAAAAAAAATAATAATAAAGCGATATACTTTCTTCTAAATCAATGCGAACATTACGATTAATGGACAGAATTAAGATAAGTATTAATTTCCACTTTGTTGAGATTTTCAATAATTCATTATTATTGATAATTTAATGTTTTGATACAATTTGAATGTTCTAACAGCATTTCCGAGAGACAGGAATGTCTGAAGAGTACATGAAAGAAGCCAAAGACGACAAATTTGATCCTTACATCCGTAAGATTGTGGAATTGTGCTGGTTCATGGTGCTTCAGGATCCACCAATGCATCTCCACTGGGACATCAAGTATGCTGACTTTGTGGATAGAGACATGTTCGACAATTTCACACTGAATGGAAGGCGGTACGACTTCATCGTCTGGCCAGCCATGCTGCTGCACAAGGATGGACCCCTCCTCGCAAAAGGCATCATACAACCTGTGTTTCTAGACTAAGTTGTCTGTCATAAATCTTCTAATTCAGACAACCCGTGTTACTCAACTAGTTTGTCTATCATAAATCTTTTTCATCAGACCACCTGTGTTTCTCGACTAGGTTGTCTATCATTTAACTTTTAAATCACACAATCTGTCTTTCTTGAATCAATCGATTGAATATCATTAAACCCAAAGATATCGTATGTGTGTACATTTAAATCTCTCAACATGTCTCTATCCTCTGGGCAAGGCAGACAAAAATACTGCATCGCCTATGTATTTTTTACTCAATCACATAACCTGTCTTTATCGATAAGGTTGACTTTCATAAAAACCTACATCGCCTATGTGCTCATTTCAATAGCACAACCTGTCTTTCGCGATAAGGTAGACTTTTAAAAAAAAACTACATCGCCTATGTGTTCATTTCAATAGCACAACCTTTCTTTCTCGATAAGGCCGAGTATGGTAAAAAAAATACTACAACCGCACCTGTGTGCTTTTAATCACACAACCTGTCATACTGGAGTAGGAATGACTGCCATACAATCGCTCACTATATATTCTAAGTTATTATACAAACGCGTATCGTAGAATATGTGTGCGAACTTTAATTTGTATCGCTAACGACAATGTGTTGATAATATTAATACCTTTGGTTATAAGGTATGTTATAAACAGATACAATTTTTGTAAAGAACAAAATCAATAAAAACTAAGGCACAGTATGGATTTGTATGGATACTCAGGGAGAACATGTATTCCGGGAAGGTAAGAGTATTCTGCATCATCAACGACCCCCGCCATACAAATCTAGATAAAATTCAAATAAATCCTGGTAAAACTGAGAACGAGGTTGACCATGGACCCAACAGAAATATCGACAAGTACCAACACGTCTGACAAGGAAATGATATAAGTTTTGACAGAATAAGGTCAGTTTTAACAGAATAAAATATGTTTTGACATGATTAGATCCGTTTTGACAGAAAAAGATCAGTTTTGACAGAATAAGATCAGCTTTGATATAATAAGATAATCTTTGACAGCATAAAATACGTTTTGACAGAATAAAATAAGTTTGACATGATCGGATCAGTTTTGACAGAATAGAATACGTTTGGACAGATTTAGATCAGTTTTGAGAGACTAGAATCAGTTTTGATAGAATTAGATCAGTTTTGACAGAATTAGATCAGGTTTGAAAGAATTAGA
This sequence comes from Pecten maximus, assembly GCF_902652985.1. Taxonomy (NCBI): domain Eukaryota; kingdom Metazoa; phylum Mollusca; class Bivalvia; order Pectinida; family Pectinidae; genus Pecten; species Pecten maximus. The sequence goes on along the minus strand of NC_047020.1, from coordinate 25,257,911 downwards.
TCAGTTTTGAAAGAATTAGATCAGTTTTGACAGCAGAAGATCAGTTTTTTTGTCCGGGTCTGTTATGTTTTCATATTCTATACAATGTCACAACATGCTTTATCCCATAACTACGCCCGTTTCATAACTGATATAGCACGTGATAAAATTCGTACTATTGTGTTATTATACTCACCGCCGTGTGTAACCACTTTCAAAGCCTCCGATTCGTCATTTCTGACCTCCAAAAATTCTGATTGGCTAACATTTGGCCTTTGACCACGAACTTTTCTTACTTTTTTCACTTATTAATTTTGTTGTCATCTGTCATTCAAAACATCAATATGGACACGTTTCATGAATTTATTACCTGGATTCATTGGCATGACTGGGTGAGAGGGGGCATCTTCATTAAAAGGTCAATTAATCTCGTGTTTGATTGGTACGAAATAGAACATAATGGTAAATAAAAGAAGACATTAAATAAGGAAATAGATTAACACTTTCTTATGATTCCACTTACCTTTATCGCGAATTAAATCCAAAACACAAAATTATATTTCCATATTCCATTTGGAACAATATTGTCTCGTGTCAGTTAACAGATAAAGATATTTCATGTAAACACACCGACACATATGAAAAAAAAATCTCCATAGCTTTACATTGTAAGTTAACTCATATTCAATACAGACATGCGGGTACAGTGACTTCATAATATGACATATGTATATGGTAAATTTTATCTTATATCTATTTTTGACATGTCCACATCATCATTAATTCGTCCTATCATTTTCGGTCATGTATATTCATTTCATCATTTATGTTAAACGGAAAAAGACGGATTATAAGTTTTATACTTGTGTCTTATCCCATTTGTGTTTTGACAAATAAAATACGTTTAAATCGAATCAATATGAACTACACACTAATACACTTGCTAAAGCTCGTGTCTTTTCTTAATTTGAAAATCAACTAACTCGAGTTAGATAAACATGATTAAAAGTCGTTACTTGTTCGGGAACCTCTATATACATGCTGTCATCGAACATTGTAACGTTTTTCATCGTCAGTGAATATTAAAACATTAAGAAGTTAATTGTTGTGTAATACATTGTATAAACATACAAGTACATTTGTACAACGAAAATAAGAAAATAATTACTTTTTTGTTATTTTATCTTATAGTTGTATCCATTTATTATCATCATTGTTTTATTCTCATTTGCGCCATCTATATGTATTATCACTATTGTTTTAAGAGAGAAGACGAGTTTTCTTAACTTGTGTCTGGTTCCATTGGTATATTTGTAAATAAATTTTATTTTAATACAAATCTAGAGAGCAGATCGTTATTATATTTGAGCTGTTTGAACTACAGGCACACTCGTGCAAATATCGGTTTATTACGTTTTTACCAGTTAAATATCAAAAACTATTAGCTTGTAAAAAAAATATCATCACAACTTTTGATTTTTGCCAGTCAAAACAATACTATATATTCACCACGTTGAAATCCTCCGATTTTTTTGTTCAGTTCCATTTGAAGCAACAGAAGTATATGTGGCTATTTTTATACATTTCTGCAATATACAAAGAGACAAAGAAATGTTCAGGGATACGGGACAGTATTTTGTTGCGAAAGGAATTCTATTCTAAAAATATAATTATTAGAAGTATTAATTTGTTTCGAACACACGTGTGGAAATTAAGATATTTTTTGTGAGTTTCATTGTCTTTCAGTCTTTCAATATAAGGTGCTGAGAGAATATTGTTCTACGTATTTTAATTTAATACAACTAAATACCAGATATTTCCAAAGAAATAACGATACCGCTTATATGCTTTTAAAGAGAAATTATATTAACAGGTTAGACTTACAAATGTTACTTTCAACAGACACATCATCAACACACTATATAAACACATATTGTTTACAAGTCACACTTTCTTCTGTTTTGGTTGTTTTTTTCACTCTCCCTGGTGTGAGTAAACCTTTCCTGGGGGGTAGTGTAATAGTTTTAATTACTGCTATACCGGATCAACCCGTGCACGTAGCTAGAGGTGAACACTCATCTGACATCTCACCTTTGTCAAAACATCAGTTTAAACAGAGTACATATATTAAGCTGATGAAAACAAGTACTACAATTAGATCTTAGTCAAAATTCTGGGAAGCCTATCATTGAAATTTCTAATGGTGGTGTCACACAACGTCGAACTTCATATCTAACAATGAAATAGTACTGTAAAAGTAAACTAAAACAACTTTACCATGTAGAGATATAATTACATATAGATTTTGCGTATTCATGAACAAGAAAAAAAAATCGAAAATGTTATAGACTTGTGATGGTTTAGCATACGAACAATTGATAAGTGACCTGTTTTGAATGTGTAGCTAGATAGTGCCACGTATTATTATTTATTATTACTCTGGCCTAACAATTAATAATTTGTGCACATTATTCATGAACATTTCACTTAGTAAATTTATAAAAAATATCAATTTTCATCTTCTCATCCTGATTTCTTTACATCTGTCCCTTTTCCTTCCAACTATTTGCTATCTTTCTATATAAATCAATGTAATCATTTTGTGTCGTTATCACACTTTCTGTAACATATATTTGTGGAGAGGGCTTTTTCTTAGTTGTAATAACTTGTGCCCGATCCTTTTGTTTATAACAATAAAATATTTTCAAATCAAACCCGAGTCGATTAATTACATCAATCCAACCGTACCACTTGTAAGAGTTATCTCCCCTTCGAGCTCTGCAAGCCAGTGTGACAAAGGGATACATCCCCCTTATGTGATTGTAGTATTATTTCCATTTCTATGGTAAGGTAATATTTGTTTGTTCCTTAATCTAATTTACAATAATCTATCATTGCAAGAAAGGTTTATGATTTCATTAATGGCAATTATTATTATTATTATTGTCATAATTTTGTTTTGTTTTTTGTTTGTAAACAAAATCAAATTTCCATATTTTAGTCTATGGTAAAATAAAAATGTCTGCAAAAATAATTTCTTACTGGTATGCAACGTTTCTCAAATAAAGAAGGATTATCCCTGAGGTCACTATACATTTACATAGAGCTTTGGTGTTTTTTCATCCTTATTTTTAAAAAAATCGCTTAAAAAAAAACAAAAAAACCACATCCCCCCCCCCCCCCCCCCCCCAAAAAAAAAGTCTTGACATCAAGACAATTAGCATGGGAATCCAAAGTGGTTGCACAAAGATCGCTCATGTCAATTTTTATGACAATCGGTTCATTATATCCTGACCGTGTCGTTTCCCCTTAAACGTTCAATATGATCAATGGGAGATAACTCTAGAATATTGATATAAAACTTATATAATACTCGGAAGTAGAAAATCTACTTTAGATATATGTGTTTGAGATAATTATAAAATATAATTCAACCATATTATACATAATACTTTAAAATATTCAATATATAAATTTGGTTAATTTTCATATTAAATGTGATTAGATTTTGAAGCATGTATTTCTTTTCATTGTAATATTAATTATACCATCGACAGAAAATTCCATGATTCATTTATACTGTGTTTCAAGCCTTTAGTAGTTATCGCTTCTCGGCCTTTTGGCTAAGATCAAAGTGTAGTATCTGTTCTTATCAGCTTAATATCTGATACGTACCCCACAGGGGTACTTCGATATTAAACTGATTTTTGGACATAGGTGAGATGTCAGGGGCTTGCTCCGCTCTTGCCACGGGTTGGCCCGGTATTGCAGTACCTCCGGGAACGGCCCACTCTCCCCAGGGAGAGTAAAAATCAAATCAATATAAGCATTATCTACAAATGGAAGTAAAACAACAGGATAGCTTCGTTTCGTTTTGATATCTATTGACCCTCGACATATTACTGCAATTAATGACTTAGAATAAAACAATCGTTTGATATATCTATATTACTTGTCATAAGAATTATTTCTCTTTGTAGTCAGTTTGATAAAAAAAATATATAAGCATAACTAACAACATCAGAATGCATTCATTTTCTGGAATGGTAGTTATTAGTATCATAACAGGAAAATGTCTACTGCAATCAAAACACTGGGGGAAATAAGATAAAAAAAAATTAAGAAAAATCACATATCTGAACAATTTTGAAGGGCTATGTATGAAATTGTTACTGCATTAAAAAGATATTTATAAAAAAAAATACTACTAATGATAATAAAAACAAAAACAACAACAAACCCTTAAAATTTTTGAGCTTGACAATATTGGTTTCTGTGTTTATTTTAAACGCAGAATATACTAATACGTAATCTCTTGGCAATGAGTTTACACTTGGCTTCTTAAAGTATTATTTCATCTAATGTTAATGCATTAAAATGGTAGGCCAACTATGAATATTCACAAATTCTAATGTTTGAAATTGAACTCTCTCTCATTCACGAAACTCAGATAAACAAACAGATATTTTTTTCATTGTGATGGTTCCAATTGATATTTTAGCTAATCTATAATGTTTGGTTTTGCAATATAATTCATTGTTACACGAGAGGCTACTATAACACTTCACAGGTCAATTAAGGAATTGTTCTTGTTTTTCTGATTCTTTAACAGGCCATTTTCCAGTTTGATTTGACTGGACTATTGGGTGTCGGTTACCAGACAGGTAGTATGAGGAGCTTCTCGACAGTTCATTCACACCTGAATACAAACAAAATTGTATGAATTTTCGTACGATTTAATGCTTTACCTTTACACAGACACGCTTTGTTGTGGTAACGGTAGTAGACCTTTCTCTATGACCTTAGTTGATTCGGTAGGTGTGTATTTAGACAGACTACAGTGTATTTTTGTAATGCGTGTCAACCCACGTGGTTCTATTGCTGCCATAACCTTGAAATGTTGTATAACATCATTAGTGTGTAGAGCCAGATCATGAGAACAAAGAGAACTATGACAGTGACAATGACAATATTTTATTCTCATAAACATATAAAGTGTAGAGAATTATATATGAGATATATGTCACCAAAATGAATAATCAATTGATCTTTCAATCTATACAAACCTAGTTGAATGAATATGATAACGAATATCAAATATACCATGCAAAGGTAAGATCAAAAGAATGTATACTATTGAAACAGGAATTCCTTTATGTACGACCTTCACAGAATAGTTTGTCCTTGTTTAATCAATATTTAGTTAAGATATTTGGTATATGGTACAGTATGATATAATTATGTATCAACAGAATATAGCAGATATATATGTATATACTTTTATAAATTTCAAACTATTATTTAAAGCTTGACTATTGTTAGCAGAAAGAAATCATAAGAGGATGCAAACACTGTGCTACTGTGTAATATATCCAGTTGCTTTGAAACTAGTTATGTAGGTTTTCTCCGAACCGACGCTAATAATAGAGTGTGTTTGTGTTAATTCTAACTACTATCTTCTTCCGAGAAAGATATCAATAAAAAAACAAGTACAGACGACTACAATGTGTGTACGTCCTACAACATCCTATCGGAATGTTTAGAGATATTGCTCATGATAACCAAGGTATTTTATGTACTAGTCTCAAGTACTCTAGGTAAATATGTTCGTAATACATACGACTGGTTATATATATTCATTGGTATACGTGCAATAGTGCTAATACATGTGATTGCTAATTTGTAAAAACCAAATAGGAAGTTATATTGAACTTAATCTATATAACAAGTCTGTGCATGAGTCATGCATTATAGTGTTTGTTCTCTCGTGTTTTCTTAAACCCTTTAACAAAATTCGTGATTGAAGATACTATCTTTAATGATAAAACTGCATGCACAGATTAAAAACTATCCTTATAAGATATAATATGCCTGCACTTTGCTTAAAGAAATTCCTTAACGAAGTTGGTTAAAATTGTAGGTATAAAAAGGAAAATGTTTTAACAGCTAAATAGGGATAAATCAATACGGTCAACTTTTTGACTTGTTGGTTGTTAGAGATGACTATTGTTCCCAAAAAAGCAACTATGTTAACTTAAGATATCCGCACATAGGTATCTATTTGCGACAGCCTTATATGAGAAAATAACATTATTTTCTCATTCGTGGTATCAATTTTTTCCTCGGAAATCAAGTGGATAACCATTCTAGAGAATACATAGATTTGCACCTATCAACATAAATATTTGATATACAGTACAGTATTTTGTCCTTAATATCTAAATGATATTTTATTGTTGTCGATATGACATGTTTTTCAAATCTATATACATTGATAATATTTCTATGAGCAGAGTTATATTAACATGACGTGTTGTTTATATCTGTATGACATGGTGTTCATATCTACAGTACATGACCTCTCATTAATATATGCATTGTAAACGACACGAAATTCATATCTATATGATTTTATATATTATTATAAAATTATTATCAAAACGCTCTGCCAGCTGTACTTATATATATATATACAATGTACATGTATATAATGACTAGTCTCCCACTTCGAACTCAATTGCCATCTTTAAGAAATATGTCACGGAGTTGGTTGTGACCTTGATACGAACTCTATAACTGGTGAAAAAAAGCTTCAATTACTGAATGTTTACTGGAAATTTTTTTATCTATTGAACTTCCCTGTATAATTTGATTTAAATGGGGGCGTTAATACGACCGCCCGACACGCAGGGACTTGACACGAATGCTTGATTCCTAGTCCTGCCCACGCGGACGTTTTTCAAGATCGGGATAGAATCGTACAGTTCAAGTGATGATTATACATTTTGATGATAGATGGACATATTAAAAGGATCATGAGCTACAAAATCATGCATCACTCTAGCAGAGACATATATACAGATACTGTATATATGTCTCTGACTCTAGACAGAATTTAATGATAAGTCAAACTTGGGAAGGAATTGAAATACATCTATATGATACATCCTGTTTGTTATAAATATCTGTATTACATATTATTAATAGCTGAATGATATTTTTAATGTATATGACAAGTTACTGTTGTCCGAGGTAAAGAATATATCCCCGCTTACGTTTCGTCTGACAGGGAAGCTGCGATTGTTGCAAATCACAAGAAGGAAATAGATGAGCTAACTCGAAAGTACGTATCTTTTCAACTAAATGCAAAAATGCTACGTTGTGTCAGTATAAGCTAACTTTATCACTCGAAAGATATTTTTTTACAAACATGATTTTCTCCTCAAATTTTCTCTCTTATCGTTAATGAAAAAAATCCCACTATCCACCGGACTTAAAATAAGAATTTGACCAGCGTAAGGCGAAGGTCTAATATTTGATGCTAGCATGTTACCATGGGCAGTCTGTGTATAATCACAGGCCTCTTGTAATTTTATCAAGAAGTTAGTAATCCGTACGTACGGATTAGTAAATCGTACGTACGAATTAGTAAATCGTACGTACGAATTAGTAAATCGTTCGTACGAATTTTTTTTTTATAGTGGCCCTAATACGCTTCCTTACTATAGCAGTCTCAAGTGCACTATTTCGTATTTTCTCGACAAACCTGCACTTGATATCTTCAACAATTAAAACTTCACTCATACCATGAAGTGGGCTAAACACACATTTAATAAATTAATTTTAATTTCCTTCACTATTTAAACGACATTTGACATATTCACAGCACTTCCATTGTTGTTGACAAGGTGAAGAAAACTTTACTCGAAAACCTAGATGAGGAGTTGTTGACGAAAGCTGAACACCTACATAGAAGAATGTATCCGGCTTACCTGGGATATGGCAGTACAGGACCCTCCATTGTACATGTTTTGGGGCTTAAAACAATGCGATCGTCCCAGCGATATGTTTAAAGTCTACACAGCGAATGGCAATAGAGTTAATTACGTCGTTTGGCCTTGCCTCCTTCAATACGAAGGCTGTTCCCTTCTGGCGAAGGGAATCTACCAACTCTGCACATAAGATACATACAAAATGTATTACTTTATTTGTACAGATTTTCATATTTCAAAAAAATCCTTATGAAATCATGGAAGTCCCGAATCTTTGCTGTAGTTTATGTTTACCAGGGTATACAAATTGATACTTAGTATAAATACATTAATCTTGATTCCGAATGGACCATATACATATACTTATATCTGTAGTATCTCTTTATATCCGTATTCATAATAAATAGAATATTTCCTATAACTCTGTTAGATAAGTTAATGCTTGAAAATAAGAAAATATTATATAACATATCATAATAGTCTAGCATGTATCATTTGGTTTGATAAATAGAGGATCTTACATGAATGGCTGTGTAATATAGAATTTATCAAACGAGTTCAATGATTTGATAAAGGCGATTGGCATTTACAATTATCTAATAAGTTTAATAAATTCCATATAACATAGCCACGATTGTAAAATTATACATATATTTAAGAGAATAAAAGTAAAAACTAACAAATCTCTATATATAAGACCACAGGGGCTTGGCACGATTTTCCAAATGATAGTCCATATATATATGTATATAGTATCAAGGGTAGTAACTACAAAGAGGGGGAAGACGAACGTATTTAAAAAAAAAATAATTTGTCGTATTCTGCGGGTCAAAAATCTTAGTGACACATACATTACATTAAAGAGAAATGTTTTATCTTTCCAATGAGTGTTCGATGAACAAAATTGGCCAAGTATTATCCAAGTTATGACCTGACGAATTCGGAAATAGATACTGAAATGGCTAGGTCGGAATCTCCCTGTCCGGTTGAATAGTCGCCTCGCCTCTAATGGGTACCTCAATAACCATTCAGAAATCGAAAAATCGACGCTTGCAGCGGTATAGAGTAACCATAACTATGTCAATATAGGATGTCGGTTGGTTATGTTATCCGTCATGTGCCGTAGCCAATTCCATATTACATCACCGAGCTTACCGTCAGCAAAAAGAACCGCCATCTTTCCCTAACCTTTCGTGACTTTGTTTATGTCGTTACAGTGGTGGTACAGCCAAGAAGCGTTCCGAATGAAGGGAAAGATGGTGGTTCTTTTTGCTGACGGTAAGCTCGGTGATGTAATATGGAATTGGCTACGGCACATGACGGATAACATAACCAACCGACATCCTATATTGACATAGTTATGGTTACTCTATACCGCTGCAAGCGTCGATTTTTCGATTTCTGAATGGTTATTGAGGTACCCATTAGAGGCGAGGCGACTATTCAACCGGACAGGGAGATTCCGACCTAGCCATTTCAGTATCTATTTCCGAATTCGTCAGGTCATAACTTGGATAATACTTGGCCAATTTTGTTCATCGAACACTCATTGGAAAGATAAAACATTTCTCTTTAATGTAATGTATGTGTCACTAAGATTTTTGACCCGCAGAATACGACAAATCAATTTTTTTTAAAATACGTTCGTCTTCCCCCTCTTTGTAGTTACTACCCTTGATACTATATACATATATATATGGACTATCATTTGGAAAATCGTGCCAAGCCCCTGTGTATAAGACAGACGCTTTTCGACTCGGACAACAGACAGACGTGAGACGTCATAAAGTATAAATGACGTCACAGCAGTGTTATTACACGTGTCTTGCGATATTGAACAGACTAGTTTTGCGAAAAATTTAAATACCTGCATGAGTATGTAAACACGACTTAAAGAATATATATAATACAGTAGGATACTTAGACCATTACAATGTAACACCATATTATGAAGCAAAAGTAACATACGGTATGGTTCAGCGAAAGACATAGAAAAAACCCGTCATGTCTTTTCGATAAAACCCGTCATGTCTTTTCGATAATATAAAATAGCATGACATTTTATTGTGATATCTTGATCTGAGAGGTTGGGTTCAAATAGTGCTTTACCAGAGTAATTCAACATCCGCTAAACCTTGTTTTCCTTTAGTGAAGAACAACGTGGATAACACGTTTGTAATGTTTAGGTCCAGTCCAAGTTATATCTTAAATCCTCTCTGTGTTTTTGTTTATAGACAAAATCTAATCAAACTAAACTCCGTAATCCTTTATGGAATTAACTTCATGTACTTCCCTTCAAATCTGCTCATTAACGTCAACATTTTATAAGCAAAGCATGCAATAAACATCTACAAATAGAACGTGAATCAACCATGCGCGCGCCGAGTTGATAAATAGAAAAGCATAGGTTTGTTAAGCCAAAGCTGAGAAGTTTCGCTGCCAATTCATGGTGGCTTTTCACGTTTGACCTGTCTTTTCTTAGATGATGTGTTTTTACTCATTCCTTACCTGATCGACTGGGGCTTCTGGTACGTGGCTTTGATTGCCAGTCCCCATTCTTTAGAACAATCCAGTTTGCCTATGCGTGCTTGGCGTATTTTCCCCCCGACTCATTTACATATAGAGAGTGAAGCACCGCATTGGAGATTCCCCGTAATCAGTTGGTAGTTTACCGGGCTTAGTTGCAATTATGAAAAATAACGGCGTAGGATATCACATGATATCATCATTAGGGTATATATTCTATCATTTAACATGCTTTTGTAATTCAAAATGTCGATGTTAACGAAAACATAGGTGAGTCTTTAAGGCAAAAAAAAAAAAAAAAACAAAGGGGGGGGGGGGGGGGGGGGGGGGGGGGGGGGGGGGGGGGGGGAGAGCTCATCTTTTATCTATTTGAATATTCTGTATTGTAAAAGAAATCATTTATAGAAAACACCTTATGATAAAAACCTTTACCCGAAATTAGCATCAACTGCTTTTTATTTGGTCACCATGAACATTTCTCTCTCGCACATTTTTCATCTTGAGGAACACATGACACCATTACAAAGGGAAAATCCGGCCTCTATGAACAAACTCTATGTCATCAGTGTCCCAATAACACCGCTAGGTCTTGAACATGTATTTCTCGTTAACCCGAGGATGTACAGAAGGATATTCGCACATAATCCGTTGTCATAAGCGGATTAGTTGGTTGTATTTTACGAGGGGTACATTCTCCCAGTCAGGAAATATCCCGTAACGTCCCTACAGCGGGGTCAGTATTATTGAGGTAATTCTGTTGTGTCACTCTTGAATTATGACCGATTGGTGACTGAAATTCCTGACTGCTAAACGATGTTTTGTAAGTCGTTGTCGGCTAATAACGACTACCAAACGATTTAATATGTACACAAACAAGATTAGCGCGATTCGGCAGTTATTATAATTATGATACGTATAAAAGGTACCCGATGGCGAATTTGCCATTTTGTAAGTATCTTGACGGTGTTAAAATTGTAATTTCAATAATTATATTTCACTAACAATTTGTTTGGAATACAAACATCGCATGTTTTATAAAGATATGAAATTACATAGTGTGTTGTTGTTTCTTTTTTTTTCTTTTCTTATTATAATGCGTTAAGTCATAAAATAGAAAAATAGCTTCTTCTCCCATTGGGAGGAATATCTGAATTACAGTATATAAATATCTAAATTACAGTGTATAACAATCTCAATTACAGTGTATAAATATCTGAATAACAGTGTATAAATATCTTAATTACGGTGTATAACTATCTCAATTACAGTGTATAACTATCTCAATTACAGTGTATAAATATCTGAATTACAGTGTATAAATATCTTAATTACAGTGTATAAATATCTGAATTACAGTGTATAACTATCTCAATTACAGTGTATAGGTAGCAGTGAACAGTAAAAATGCCAAATTCTGAAAAATATGGCACATGTTTTAGATATGTAAACATTGCCAGTTAACCTTACATATAACCTCCAATAAAGTATATATATTTGAAATCTGTACAACATTTGCAATTTTAATAGAGCTCTGAAGGATAAGTAAACTGATATTTTCTGTGATTTTTAGAGCTGTGAATACCATGGTAACAGCTTAAAATATTCTCAAAAATTGCAAAATATTATGATATTTGACCCAAAATGGCACAATTCTCTACACAATTTTTTTTCTGAAACCTATTTAAAATTAAATATCTCTATCCCAAAGACAGAATTAATCTTGTTTGGACATATGTTGTAAATTAAGTTTTTCCGCTATCTTACCTTTTCTGTGGGCTGCCATTTTGCGCTGTAGGCAAAACTAAATTTCCTGTGTAAACACACGTTCGGAAAATCCGGATATTTAAAATCCGGAACCAATTTATTGATTTTTGTTTTAATAAATGTGAAGCCTGTATGTACTACTTCATACTGAATATACCAATTATAGTGTACATTTATTTTTTCATTTTTTATGCATATCATAATACAGGAGTTATTTGCTTAACAAAAAAATTGCCCATGGCCAGGCTGTCTTACTGTGGTGTGCTACCTTATACATCACTTTTTTAAATTCTAATTTTACTAAAAACCCCATGAATGTCTAGAACATGTTCCGACGAACAAAATGACATATCCGGTTACTGTGTATCTTTAATAGTCACCGAGTATTGCTGATTTCCCTGAGAGGTGTATTTTGACAACTTTTTCTCCCAATCCAGTAATAAGGGGAGGTAATTTTAAAGATGAAAACTCCCATAATTCTGTATATCTCTTGAATAAAGTTGTGTTTTGAGTTGAATGTGGTACTTTGAGTCTCTGTGCATGTAATCAAGCAAAAAATACTATACAACTATCAAATTTAGCCTTGTAATATGACGTCATAGTTACCATGACGTCATCAGTAACTATGACGTCATCAGATGGTATCTATGACGTCATAAATACTCAATGGTGTCATAATAAATAACCAAATTCCTTTCCAAACCTCAGCTTAGCAACACATGCAATATTCTAACTGATAAATCATGGCATGACATCCAAGATTTCAAAATGTCATGCCTATGACATCACAATCATCTGTTTCCACCCCGGTTATTCAGATATGTACCAATGATCATATGAAAGTGTCCGCTGATCCCATTTTATGTGGAAAATGCTATTTTTTCTGCTTTACCTAAGTGAATGACCATAATTGACAATATTGCATCAACCGTACACTCAAGCCATTGGAATTACATGCTTACCATTGTATAAATAAACTGAAAATAATGGTTTCACCAAATATTTCAAAAAATAACACTTACTGTAATAGTTTCCATGGATACGGAGTAATAAATCAGGTAAAACTAACCAGAATTCAGTCTATATGGTTTGTTAGATACCCAATAAGTTATATTGGGTTTGTTATAAAACATAGAATATCTTTTCAATTTACACTGACTCATTAACATTATGCTTAATTAACCCACCCTTAAAATGGGTAGATATGCGAGTTACCTCCCTTGATTCCTCTAATATGACAAGCCAGATAATAAACAAGTTTTAGATTGTTTTTATGCATTTTTGAGCAATAATGAATTAAAATGAAGCTTAATCAAGCATAATTAAGCACAATTTCCAAAAAATAGCATTTTTCAGCCCTTATAAGGTAGCAGTGTACAGTAAAAATGCCAAATTCTGAAAAATATGGCACATGTTTTAGATATGTAAACATTGCCAGTTAACCTTACATATAACCTCCAATAAAGTATATATATTTGAAATCTGTACAACATTTGCAATTTTAATAGAGCTCTGAAGGATAAGTAAACTGATATTTTCTGTGATTTTTAGAGCTGTGAATACCATGGTAACAGCTTAAAATATTCTCAAAAATTGCAAAATATTATGATATTTGACCCAAAATGGCACAATTCTCTACACAATTTTTTTTCTGAAACCTATTTAAAATTAAATATCTCTATCCCAAAGACAGAATTAATCTTGTTTGGACATATGTTGTAAATTAAGTTTTTCCGCTATCTTACCTTTTCTGTGGGCTGCCATTTTGCGCTGTAGGCAAAACTAAATTTCCTGTGTAAACACACGTTCGGAAAATCCGGATATTTAAAATCCGGAACCAATTTATTGATTTTTGTTTTAATAAATGTGAAGCCTGTATGTACTACTTCATACTGAATATACCAATTATAGTGTACATTTATTTTTTCATTTTTTATGCATATCATAATACAGGAGTTATTTGCTTAACAAAAAAATTGCCCATGGCCAGGCTGTCTTACTGTGGTGTGCTACCATAGATATCTTAATTACAGTGTATAGATATCTGAATAACAGTGTATAAATATCTTAATTACAGTGTAAAGAGAAATATTCACAACAAGGATGTTTTGAACAATGCAAGCAAATAAACTCTTGACCCGAATGAATTTCGTTAAGTTTAGGAATGTTTTATAAATATACTGGATTGGATTTGTCAGTGTTTCAATGAGAACACTGCAATTACATCAACTTTAAATTCTCCGAATTACCGTTAAAAATATCAACACAGGTTAAGAGGTACATTCAATATATTAAAGATAACGTAAAACAAACCTTTGATATTGTAATCGTAAAACGAAGTTCTTAAAATAAATCTGATGTAGGTTTTCCTATATCATTATCCATTTTGACACCGATACTGAGGGACTATGTTTGGACATGCATAGTGTTATCTACATAAATCTTAATTACGTAAGCATACAGATTTAGTTTATCCTAGAAAGAAATATGTACCGTCATGTCACGTTAACTGTATACGTCTCTGAGTTACCATGATACGCAAAGCTAGACGTCTGATACTTATTAACGGTTGTTATTTGTTTTTTGTATATTTTATCAGTTATAGATAAATTCAATAAGTAATACATGCGATGTATCCAATTTTATTTCGGAGTCTTTGATCATTGACCTATCCAATTAATTATACAATTATCAAATATTATTTCACCTTCAGTTTGGGAAATGCGTAAACAACAAATGATGTGGGAATTCCCTGCAACAATTGTGAAACAAGTCATATCAACTCAAATTCATCACTCTCGTTGGCCCAAACGGTAGCTCGCGAGGGTGTTACCGTAGGAGGAGTACTAAGAGAGAAAACCCTCTTGGTCTGGCAGGCGATGCTTTACCTATTCACGTCAAATCGAAGAAGGCAAGTGTAGTACCACTGTGTCACCTAGCCAGCTTACTTAAATGGTAGATCAATGAACAAAAAAATAGTATCTTTATTTTTTTTGTATATTTGACCTACCTGTTCCTGTACACCTTACATGGCCGAACCACGCTTTGGGTTTAATGTTGAGAATCATGTCACGAGAGTAAAATTATCGGGTGAATCATATATAGTACATATACATTTTGACGGCATTGCCAATGCATATAAAACGGTTTAAAAGACGTAAAAGGTATAGTATTGTAATGTGTGTATCTACAGACTTTGATGTCTTTACCTTACTCTCTCGGACGTTGTCGCATCAACGTTTGAGGGGGAATGGTTTAACTCGCTTGGCAGTGAGTGTAACGTTGATGGTTGTTTTAAAATCAGAGGCAGAGCAGACAAACACGTTCATCCTTCATCAGTTTTATTCTTCACCGGAAGTAACAACAATAACTATAACGTATGTACAGAAGAATCCGGAATCCGGTAGGGAGTTCCGGAATTACTAACATACAGTACGAGGAGGGTGATTTGGTACTCAAACGCTCACAGAGCGTTGACCCGCGCAGCCCTCCGCTCAGAATTTGCGGGTTTGCAGCGGGATTGCCGCGGGTTTTGAGCGGGCTTGAGCGGTTTTGTAGCGGGCTTGAGCGGACTTGTAGCGGGCCCGCTCGCCGGGCGGGCTTGTAGCGGGCCCGCTCTAGCGGATTTGTAGCGGACCCGCTCGAGCGGAATTGAATAGGACTCGCTCAATCAGTAATGACGGTAGACGTTCAACAGCCTGGTGTCGATTAATTATACTTTAATTACCATGTATATGTTTTCAGTTGTATCGTCCATCGTAAGTATTTATTGGATGATGTACCTCAACTATGAGATACAAATTCATATGTGTAATGTATTGCTCATGAAATCGTTGTAATAAGTTGAATAATATCTGCAATGATGTACAATATGACAGTGTACTTGATGTCAGCCCATTTTGATAAAAACTATTTGTAGGGAAATATTATAGTTATTAAAGTTCAAATAGACTATTTTCATGCATGTGCAAGATCACCAAGATCACTCACGAGTCATAAATCCAGTAATATTGGATATAGTCGTCATTTAGTGTTAGGAGCTGAGTCAATACATTGTAAATGTATCCTGTGACTGCTAACCGGTGACCGCCTTCTTTGGGAAAACGGAAAGGTAATCATTCCGGTTAATGGTGGACAATGAACAAAGTGTCCGCAGTAGCATTATTTCATTCTTACGGAATGGGGACGGGTCAAAAGGCAGTTTTGTCATCATTTCTAGAGTACTTAGGACGGTCGCATCTTGGTCAGAATGTTTGTGCACCTCGAGTGGGATATGGGGAACACGGAAATGTGCTCAATCCGGTAACCATTTTAATAGTGGACAATGAGCCACGTGTCCACGGCAGCATTATTACAATTCTGATTTAGCTGACCTTTGTATAGATGGCGTTTTGTGCATGACCTCGGAGAGGCCACATAAGGGGCTCGTTATTTTGATCTCGACTTATTTTTACGTAGACATTTGAAGTATTTAGCTAGCAACATGTCTGTTTGAGAAAATTATCTTTGAATTTCTGTAGTAAGTTTCATAAACTTTACAATTATTTGAACATTTCGTAGTTTTAAATCCACGGCCTAAAGATATTGTGTTTTTATTACTATCATTATTTATGTGTCCATCGGGGACATCTCTTGCATGGCTAATATCACGGACATACACTTACATGTATATTACCGGTAGATATCGAAACCAGTGCTAATAGTTTCCCAACTATAGTAGCTAATCATTTAATTACTTTCTTATCAGAAAAAAAATCGTCACAAGTGCATTGCTCTACTCGAGCTGACTTGAATTATATTTTTTGTAATGGTATGATGTTGATGAGATGTATACTCGCAAGACTAATAAAGAACTGAAAAATTGTTACCATTTTAGCAGCCTGGTACAAAATTATTATGTGAGATATCGAACACTTTTGTAAAGGATAATCGATTGCCTTCCCGATCTCTTTTTGCCAGCAAAGAAATACATGTAGTACGGTCTTTGATTACAAGACAGAGCATTATAGTATATACGTATGTATATATATCTTATGTTGTATATATACTATTAAATGGAAATTGTCAAATAAAATACAATTTAAACTATATAGACCACAGAATGATTGTGTGTGTAGTCCAATATTCTTTCTTTATTGTGAGAAAAACAATACATTTGTGTCATCTGTCATGTGTATGTGATAAAAACGTCAACAAAAACACATTTTAAACACATATTTTAATCAATTATAACGACAACATGGGAATATTTCCTGTCCTTTTTATTTCGGAAGTAAAAAAAAAAAATACGTACTGACTATGCGAGAGTCACCATTATTATCAAGACCTAACACCAAAACAATGTGAAGTATTTCCTCCTTCACCGAGCTATTCAGACCAGTCCATTTTATGTCCGATGAAGCCTGAGATTAGATTAACTCTAATTGTATTAGATACACAGTGTACGTACATGTAATTGAAATTTTCCATTGAAACTGGTAGGTAACAAAGAGTTTAAGGAGAAGATATGAACATTGTCTTCAGAGAATGCAGGAGATGAGTATCATTATCTGTTTTCCTGTAAAAACGCAATCATTGAAAATTTGCAACGAAATTACATATTCTAAATTATTACCGCTCAAATCGAAATAAAACTAAACTAAAAGGTCTGTTAAAGGTAATAATTATAAACGAAGTTCTAAATGGTTTGTCTTTTTTTTTCTAAAAAAAATCTCTTCTTTGATTACGTGTATGTAATATAATCCTATGAATATTATGTTTTTGTACCTGGATTGTTTATTCATATATATGTACGTGTGATACAATGTTAATGTTCCTCATGTAACACATTTCCATGTGTTATAGTATCCAAATAAAACTGTGTGTATGGAGACCACGTGGTTAAAATCGCGTCATTTACAAATCATGATTGGAGTTAATCAATGTGATATAGATAAATCCTCTATACACAGGACAAATACCGGTCGTGTACAGTGTAGTTACCGTTATAGAAATGTTTTCACCTGCTGTTAACGTCTGCCAATCACAGATTTTGATTACAATAGCGAGTATACCTGTATCGCCTATGCTCCATGTTTACTAGTCTACCTGTATCCCACCTCTTACATTTAAGTCTTTTAGAATAAGGCACCTGCCGTTTTCTTTTTGAGGCCGTAATAGCGGAAGTAAAACCCGTTAAATCCATATGCGATGATAGTTGTATTAATCATTCTTAAATTATATATATATTTCAGATTTAAATTAGGTACATAATTTGTATTGTTGAAAGTTATACATTTATAATATGTACGTACTGGTTTAATGGTTGCAACATATCAAGATATACATGTACACATGCATTGAAATAAGAGCAATTACTTTCACTATATCTTGATATATACCCCCCTCCTCTCTCCCTCCCGCTAAACCAATTTGTAAACATCTTGCTGTATTTTTTTCATGTATACTTGTGTCGGGAAAGGTGGTTTTTGCCCAATCTCTTATATACATATAAGTTACAATAAAAATATGTTTAAATAAAAAATCAGGGTAACTATTTATGTCAGGTTTAGTAAGAAAATAGAACACTCAGTATCCATATTTTTAATTTCAACACATCTTATTGACGAGATGTTAAGTCAATAGGATTGGACATCAGGCATAGCCTATATAGATCGATATCGTGATACACTTATTTATTGATCTTCATATTACTTTAATAAGGACGAACTTGGATATTTTACCCAAACGTGCATATACAATTTACATATATATACACACAATACTAATCATAATAACAACATTATCCGTAATAAATCATGTACATGTATTTGTTTCAACAAGCACATACAAATATGAGACATACGTTATGGGTCCGGTTGTTCAAAACGAATGTGTTTTCATTTTATGAAAAATGTCTAGACTGGTTACCTATCAATTGGGTGATATACAGATTAATAAGTTTACAATACTGTACATTTTACCGTCTCGGCTTACGTAAATGATAAGGATGACCACAGTTCATTTCAAATATTTCATTCAGAGAATTACATAAATATTATATATATGAATGGATTGGACAACAAACTAAGCCTACATGTATCAGTGTATACTGCCCATCGCCAGCCGTCGAAAAACTATCTCGGTACCCTGTACATTGCGCGTGCATTGTGCATACTACGACGTTTACCGAGCATTGAATACATTTGTAGGTAACTCAGACGGGCATGGCTACATAACGGCTGGTGATCGTACAATTCGACCACATTTCAAATCCTGCCTATATCAAAGAAAATGTTTCACTGACAGAACTAATTGCCTTCTTTATTTTAATATATCATACATAACTACGATACTTTAAGTGGATATACCACGCACAAATGTATATATAAGATATATGATTGTTCGCGCACAGCGCTAGCGAGAGCTTAACTGGAGTACATGTGAAATATCACGTGACTTATTGCGAATCTACATCACCTTATACCAAAATAGATATAAACATATATATTGCACTCATATTTTGCTCAGTTGTCATCGTTGTAAGCTTCGCAACTTGTAGATATGTACATATGTATGCAAAATAGATAAATGTTGCTGGTTTGATCTCTTAATCTTCCGTATGCTGCATAAACTGATGGTTTTGTTTTCTATTATTCATGTAGTTAGTCTAATTGACATCCAAATTTATATATTTCATTAACTACGTCTTCCCCCATGTTATTGACACCAGCGAATATCAAATCTGAGAACTACTTTTTATTTGAAAATGGTCACCTTTAGGTCGAAACAGGCCAAATTGCGTCATGTTCCTCTTTCATACGATCCAGCTAACATGTACATGTACTGTATGTACACCAAAAAGACAAAACAACTTCATCAGAATACTCAATCTAATTAAAATCAGATGTACATTTGCATTTTGCACTACGCTACTCTCCGTATGAATATTTTTAGATACAAGATGTTGTTTAAAAAATAACTTTGTGTTTAACCTTTTTCTATGATTACACTTTAAGATCCATAAAACGTATTTTTGTTAAACTAAACTTCACTACTTACGCTACCAAATTACTCTTGATTTGATACTTACACAAGCAGAAAACAACTGAAGCAAGTGAATACGAAACACATTTTGTAAACGTTACATTACATTCTGCGAACGTTTCTGATGAAATAAATATGAGTTCCTTCTTATTCATCGTTATATTTAAAAAAAAAAAAAAAAAAAAGGATTTCTTGTGTCCATGTTACGGGAGCGGGATCGCTGGCTGGGCGGGTTTGCTGGCCCGCCGGAGCGGGATCGCTGGCTGAGCGGGTTTGCTGGCCCGCCGGAGCGGGATCGCTGACTGAGCGGGTTTGCAGGCCTTCCGGAGCTGAATCGCTGCGTGAGCGGGATCGCAGCGACATCGCTTGCGCGGGATTACGGCGGGATTGCAGCGGGGTTTTAATCCCCATCGCTCGACGGGCGCAAACGCGCTGTGAGCGTGTGAGTACCAAATCACCCTCCTCGTACTGTATATATTGAAAATTACAATAAATTTGACTCTGAATGACCAGTATTATTATGTGTATACACAACAACGTTCTATATATATCACAAAGTTCACATAATCTATTTGTATATATATATATATATATATATATATATATTACCATTTTAACCAACTATTTTATCATAACGATCTAAATATACTTTACGAAAGTTTTTAAAATGACCAATTTTATCTGATTTTAACGTAAAGAATCAAAACGATAGCATATTGTTTGGCCCTAAATGACCCAAGTTGTCGATGGGCCGTAAAACACAAACAAACAAACAAACAAACAAATAAACAAACAAACTATAAAGACGCATGCTACAGTTCATTTGTTTGACAAATAAAGGATTTGTTTCATTTGAAGTTTATGAAAGTCTTTTATATATCTATTAGAACCTGAATAAGAATATTAGATTTAGTACGAGCCTCGTATTGAAGAAGGTACTCGAGGAGGTTCTTTTTAAGTCCTATTATTCACTGACAATATATGTGTACCCAAGGACTGCTCTCATTTGGTTAGTTTATATCGACGAGGTAACACTCTAAAGTAAACAAGCGGCGTTTGCAAGATGGACAAAATTGGTGAAAGAGCAGTGATCCAATATTTGCATAAAAATGTTTGACACATGCGGATATCCATAATGATATGATAGCAACACTAGGAAAAGATGCCCCTTCATATGCTACAGTGAAAAAGTGGGTGACGGGATTTAAGCGCGACCGACAGAGCCTTCAGGATGACCCCCATCCTGGAAGGCCTTTCAATTTTGCAAACCCAGAAGTGGTCAATAAAATTCATGATATTGTAATGACTGACAAACGAGTTACAGAAAGATGCATAGCCAGCAGAGATTCCATTCTGACCGAGAATCTTTCAGTGAGAAAGCTTTCGGCCTGATGGGTACCAAGACTTCTGACAGATGATCAGAAGCACACCAGGCGCACATTATCGCGTGCGAATCTTAACCTTTTTGAGGAAGGTCCTGCCAACTTTCTTCAGAGATTTGTCACTATGGATGAAACACGGGTCCATTATTTTACCCCGGAGGCCAAACAACATACGAAACAATGGAAGAACCCTCGCTCTTCCCCTCCAAAGAAGGCAAATACTATTCCATCAGCTGGGAAGATTATGGCCTCGGTTTTCTGGGATGCAAATGGTATTCTGCTGATTATCTCCAAAAGGGACAAACAATCAATGGCACATACTATGCTTCACTTTTTAGCAGTTATAGGAAAATATTAAACTTAAGCGCCACGGAAAGCTCACTATGTGTGTTATTCCATCAGGCCCATGATCTGTTCACAAGTCTGTCATTGACATGACATTGTGGCTTTAAATTAATTAAGCATCCGCCTTATTCACCTGATCTCGCTCCCGGCAGACTTACATTTATTTCCAAAACAGAAAACAGTTATTTCAGGCACCCATTTTTAGTCCGATGATGACGTCATAATGCAGTATATGACTTTCTGAACAGCCAAGAAAGTCCCGCAAAATTCAAATCCTTCAATATGAGACTCACAACATATCAATCAGCCCTCGTATTACAGTCAAATGTTCAGACAGCTCCCAGTCACTTGTCCGGGTGAGAAGTCAGCTTAACGAATACCCAGTACATGTAGCTCCCCTTACTTTGTAGGTCGTCAACGAATACAGAAATTCTTGTGGTACAGAGACAGATTAACAGTCTTTGTGGATGAATTCAAAGACAAACGAAACACGTCAAAAATAATAACATATAACAAAGTGTGATACAAATCGTTATCTGAACATGGCATCGACGAAACTGAATGAGATCACGAGTACAAAAATGTCTTATGATTCTCGTTGATATGTCTGATGGATTTGTTATCTCCATATGATTCTGATTCGGCATAGACTTAAATGTTTGCATGACGCAGATGAAACTTACAGTTCCATTTCTCTTTTAATCTGACTTATTTAAGACCTCGTGTCGGTACCGTATGTTTGTGGTCGTCACCCCGTGTGAGTTTATGTTATCTCCACGTAATTAAACTGGACTAGTTACAACAAGGAATCCATTTTATAAGCATTCTAGACTAATATTACAGGAATAAAATCCAATGCTATCAGACACTTGTCTATAATCTATACTACATACGTCTCTCGTAACTAAGTCAGGTTAGTGCTCAGTACTAAATATTTACCATGGACATTTTGATATTCGGTGTTCACACTGTGTATATCGGATCAACTGTGACGGTTAAATGGGCATGGAGGATATAGAAATTTTGAAGGAAGAAAGATTTAACAATCCACAAACTAAACGCAATTACGAGATTAGTCATACAGCTAATAGCAAGGTGTTTAACAAAAACAGAAAATGATATCGCCATTTTAACACAACTACACAATACCACGATTTGATATAACTGGAATATTGTGCACACGATCCCCACAACTATGCAAACTCATTAATAGTACATGCAGACTTTTACCAATAAAGATTATATAAAATCTTAAACACAAGCACACTCTGCACAGGTTTCTAACACTATTTCTCACCAGACTGACGCCATATACACAAACTTACAGAACGTAGACAGACATTATCTACTTCATTACAGACACATATAAATATACCTTCCAAACAACACAAAATGCTGAAATGAAACCTCCTTCCGCAGCGCGGCAATGCACAGTTTCAACATAGGATATATAGCTCTCATCTCAAGTCCGCACTCCGTACTCATTGTGGTAACGCTGTACTAATCGAGTCCCTTTTATTTTCGTTTGTTTGTTGATTCACTTATATTATGTCGTTTTTGGGAATTGACCATATTGAATAGGTAATAGGATGCTTTTCAACACATTCAGTGGAAATGCCGTATAGCAGAGGTGTTGTATGTGTGTGAGTGAGGGTGAGTGAGGGTGTGTGTGTGTGTGTGTGTGTGTGTGTGTGTTGTGGTGGTGGTGGGGTTAGGGGGAAGGGTGTGGTGGGGAGATGACGTCATCAAAATGTTTATTTTAATGCATAACGGTATTTCATTAATTACACTGATCAGCGATACCAGAAGTTGTCCCTTGAATCAATGAGTATAGAGATGATAGCCTAGTCCATTACTTCCGTCCTACATGTAACGCGGACTATACCACAGAAAGATTACAACTTGTCTCTACGTGTTACAGCTGTGTCTGAAGCAACATATATATAAATATATGTCTATATGTCATTCTTACGTGATTATTACACCATTTCTCAAACCCAGGCAGACATTTCCGGGAAGTTCAAGTTATATGGAAGTTATAAATAGGTCGCATTACATGTCAGCGACGTATTGATTTGACTGCAGTGTTACACATGTATAAATATCGACATGCTTACGGAAAAACCAAGAAGAGGTAACTTTCGTTTTAAGCATATAAAACAGGGCAGCACCCATCTGTAAGTCATCTCCTAATATTCAGGTCGCTAGGAATCCTATTTTATTCATACGAACACGAAAAACCCCCACAAAGAATCCTTTTCATCTTGAAAATGGATATCAACTGGATGTTTGGACTGGATGATTTAACTATAGTCATCGCTATTTTACTTATTAGTTTACTGGTCATTCGATCATTGCAATCTCCGCTCCCTCCTGGTCCAACTGGCTACCCAATAGTAGGGAGCATGCCTATGATGCGGAAAGGAAACGTGTTGGAGACGTTCAGAAGATTGCGAGTAAAATATGGAGACGTGTACAGTGTGCAGCTTGGATCGACCTTTACTGTCGTCATTAATGGAGTAGATGCGCTCAATGAAGCTTTTGTAAAAAATGCGGATCAATTTTCGGACAGACCAGATAATTTTGCTGTGCCGCATACTTTACGTGGAAAAGGTAAGTTAAGCTGTTGTCTATTTTCAGCATGTCATATCTGAACTGCTGCCTGAATAATCCGGTAAACTGGTTTATCTGGACTCTCGCTGGACCGTCACTTTACACAGGTCCTAGGATTTTCAGGCCAACCAATTCTATATGAAATATGCTGTTATAAATAACAATGAAATAGGAGGTCATTTTACTGACTAACACATCGAAAATTTGAAGTTTATTATGTATAGTATCGGGTATAATAGTCACACTAATATCATAAAATATAATACCGTAGCGTTACTTTTAGTCATGGCTATAAGCGGGACTGGCGTTCATAGTTTTATCACTGATATCTATTTATATTACAATACTTCCTGAAAATATATGTAGATAAAAAAATCTTTCTCTGAATTGTATTTGCATGTACTTGTGTCCAGTGATTTTCGCCCTTCACTAAGGGGAAGTGGGGAGGTCAAGGTTATGAGGTGTCAAGGGTGGTGGGGGAGGTAAAGGTTATGAGGTGTCGAGGGATGTGGAAAGGTCAAGGTTATGAGGTGTCGAGGGTGGTGGGGAGGTCAAGGTTATAAGATGTCGAGAATGGTGGGGAGGTCAAGGTTATGAGATGTCGAGAATGGTGGGGAGGTCAAGGTTATGAGGTGTCGAGGGTGGTGGGGAGGTCAAGGTTATGATATGTCGAGAATGGTGGGGGAGGTCATGGTTATGAGATATCGAGGGTGTTGGAGAGGTTAAGGTTATGAGGTGTCGAGGGTGGTGGGGAGGACAAAGTTATGAGGTGTCGAGGGTGGTGGGGGAGGTAAAGGTTATGAGGTGTCGAGGGAGGTGGGGAGGTCAAGGTTATGAGGTTTCGAGGGTGGGGGGGGGGGGGGGGTCAAGGTTATGAGATATCGAGGGTGGTGGAGAGGTCAAGGTTGAGATGTCGAGGGTGGTGGGGATGAAGTACATTGTAGGGGGGGGGGGGGGGGTAAAGGCAGTGAGGATCGAGTTAGGTGGATGAAGTTGTATTAAAACTTTGTTAATTGAATAACATGTCATCTTTAATACATCATGAGTAATGTTCCTATTGATTATTGAATAAACAAAGGAGACGGAAATCCCTTCTGATTAACACAACGGAAACAGGATAAACCCTGGCCTCCTCTTATGCTTTCCCAATGCCAACACACCTAATCACACATTTCTGTTTCAAACATGAATACACCTGACCTGTGTCTTTTAAAATGCGTTGTGCATTGTTGTGCATTCTATAAGTTCTGACACGTTTTCAACCCCTATGTACAAACGTAAGCAGTAAGTATATAGATATAGGAAATACCCAGTAACATAATAATAGATCGAGTTGACATGTGTACTAGGAAGGAATAAGAAAATACCCTGCCAACGCTCTACTTGGTCTGGTGCCCTCTACTGAATAATGTTCTCCCCTCATTCCACCGACGAACAAGCTCTGCATCTGTTACGTTAGACTTACCCCCTGTCTATAGAATATCAGAATTATAAATGAATGAGTTTTATGATTTTGGTCCCTAGGATATGGATGCTCATAAGTTTCAAACTAGGGGCAGATAATCTAACATAAGAATGTAGCTGGGCAAGAATAAATAGCCAGTCTGCTGTTATGTTCACTCTCCCTCTGTGCTGAGATTACTCTTGGAGTGGCCAAAATACCGAATAACTTATCGATGAGAGTGGTGAAAACTGACGTATACTTATACTTATAGCGTCAATGGATCTTTGATGGTTTGGATCCTAGTAATTTGTTTATTGAAAAAGAACTTGATGCTTTCAGACAAGTTCCCGTCACATTCTAGGAAAATATTTCAATAATTAAATATCTGATTACTCTTACATTGTTTTTAGGTATTGGAGCGTCGTCAGGTGAACATTGGAAACAAACACGAACCTTCTCCCTGATGACACTTCGAGGTTTCGGATTCGGTAGAACAATCCTGGAAACAAAAGTCAAGGAAGAGGTAACGGCTTACTTGGACGTCATTGAGGAACAAAAGGGGCGACCATACGACGCTAAAGAACTTACTCGCATTGCCGTCTCCAATATAATATGCAGTATTGCTTTTGGAAACAGATACGATTACAATGATGAAAAATTCAAACACCTGACTGCTCTGCTGAATGAGAACTTCCGGTTAAATTCCGTTGCCGGGGCGATACGACAGTTGCCTTGGTTACGGTTCTTACCTGGAGATGTGTTCAGCATCAAGAAGTTCCAAAGGAATGGTGATCAGATAAAGGAGTTTGCGAACGATCAAATAGCTGACCATCGAGAATCACTTGACGAAAACAATCCCCGTGACTTTATCGACGCATTTATCCAACAGCAAAGAAAACATGGCCAGGATCACCCTATTTTTGAAGGTATTCTGATCTTATTTCAAAACCAAAATCATACATATAAAGCAACTTTTTTTTTTAGATGTTATATAACATGGATGCTTCATACACTTTTTTCCCTATACAAATACGGAAAACAGTCAAGGACACATTAAATTTTGCAAAAGTAGAAATAAAAATAATAATAAAAATGTTTAATGGTTGCAAGAATTATTTTACTTCTAATTTTGATTGAGAACAGTAATTCAAGACAAAAATGAAGCGGTATCTTTTGAACTTACTATGATAAATGATAATTCGTTAACAGAGCGTATGTCTAATTAGTTTGACCATTATGTTAACTGTCTATTTCCAGACAACAACTTGGCAGCTGCCATTAAGGATTTATTTTCGGCTGGAACAGAAACAACATCTGCGATGATCCGGTGGTCAATTCTTTACCTTCTCCACAACAAACCTGTCCAAGACAAACTACGACAGGAGATAGAAACAGTGATCGGAACGTCCAGACTGCCGTCCCTCGCCGACAAACCCAACATGCCCTATTACGAAGCGTTCATTATGGAAGTTCTTAGAATGGGTAATATCGCTCCGCTCTCGGTGGGCCATGGAGCCAGGACGGATATATGGTTCCGAGGAATGGTGATCCCAAAAGGGTCGGTGATCATCCCTAATCTCGACTCCGTTATGAGTGATCCGTGTCTATTTGAGGAGCCTCAGAAGTTCAACCCAGAGAGATTTCTTGGAAAAGACGGAAATGTGACAGGCAGAAAAACAATGGCCATTGCTTTCTCGCTGGGTAGTATACGTTATTTGAATATGTTATTAAACAATAAAATACATTCTGTACATTATGTACTATGATATATTTATTAGAAATAGTATCACATCACCAGTGTTGCGAAGAAAGGCATTTGTAAATATAAGTACACTTTCGTAATTATGAACATCGACTGATTCGGAAATACATTATTTATTCAACAATTTTCGGATGGCATATTGTATTTATTGTCAATATAAATACAACCGGGATGACAGATAAATAAAATGACATTTGGAAATTAATACTGAACAAGATGTATTTTTTCTGATCTTATGAATAAGTCCGTTTTCTTACAGGACGACGAATGTGTCTTGGGCAATCCCTGGCGAAGATCGAGATGTTTCTGTTTATAACAGCGCTGGTACAGAGATTTGAGTTTTTACCGGAAAACTCGGAAAATTTGCCATCACTCGAAGGCATCGTGGGCTTATCGAGGACTCCGTCAGCTTATAGATTCCGTGCAGTGAAACGCTACTGAAGTAGGAGCCGGTTGATGGAGTCGGATAAGGTTTCAGGCTGCTTTCAGAAAAAAATCATATATCATTGTGTATGTACAGAGTACTGCTCATATTTCCTTTATTTCTATGACATAAATATCTGTCGTTCATAGATATCACAAATATAATCAGAATCGTTCATTAACTCAGGTTTATCTCCATTCGTTAAATGTATAAAGGGTTCCGCTATTTTTTGCTGGCATAAGATTTTTTTTCATGTCAAGGTATTCATCCAACGTATGTTTTCTAACTCTTTGTAAATAAAGCAAGAAAGGGGCATAGAACTGAAGGTTATATAGGTACAAATTCTTGTGGTAATTTTTAAATACTATAATTTTAACAATTATCATTAATTCAACACTATCCAACGTGTTATCATATAGCGCCCTGGCAAAAAAAAAAAAAAAAAAAGATAACCGATTATTCCATACTTTTTGAAATAAGCACATATCATACCTAATGCTGCCTTGCCTTGTAATGACTCGGATAGACACCTAACAATGTTCAGAACTTCCATCACCATAAGGGGGCGTAATATTTGCTTCATCTTACATAAATATATCAAGACCGTATAAATATGTTGTGTAAACATTATTTATTATCGAATAGGGATTAATGATAATGTATAGTGTAAACAAATATTTCTCATTTTCATTTCGCGTTGAGAAGTCTTCATATTATTGCATGATATATTCATAGATTTTGTAAATTAATACGCCCCATTATTATTATTATTTATTTACAAACTGTTTTCTTGGTAATACATTTTCTCTCATTTTTTTCACAATCAATTCTATCTGCGTGTATGTGTGTAAATGTATAAGGGAGCTAACTTGTACAAAACATCAGTATGCCTCACACAGAGCTCGTCAACATTATTAATAATGATGTCTTGTATAGATCATGTATTATCAGTTTAATCATGACTTTATTTACAAATAATACAATCAGTTTTGTTTGCAAAATTCTGTGATATTCACTATTGCTACTGTGATTTTAAATAACTGTGATTTACTTTACAACACTGACTTTCATTTTCTGATTTGTCTTTTTGACAATTTAAAAAGAATGCCTACTCAAATGAATTATTTGGGGAAAATTCTGAATATTTTCCTGACAGTAAAATTTTAGAAAAGATAAAATAATAAACGTTGATTAATTGCGTGCTTTTTGACTGCGCAGAGGAATGCAGATGCTAATTTGGTCCATAAGTAATAACAGCCTAATTGGTAGTTATAGTCTTTATTATAAAACCATAACCAAATTACCAAAGTTTTGGATGAAAAACGTAAATTTAGACTAATCAATTAACCTTTGATAAGTGATGTTGTTTCACTTAGTTAGAGGTAAGTAAGCGAATGTGTTACATGTATGTTAAGACCTATGCAAATTGGTAGTGTGGTAAACATATCTGATGGTGTTGATTTCCGTAAATTCATTCTTGTCAATTCAAATTATTTCACATTGATTGGTTCGTAATCATACATTGTAGCTATCATCAACATGTGTTACCTTACATCACCTTATTTGATTGATTGACTTGGTAATAATCGTATATAACACAATTCACACTCCAATATTTCAAAACATCGTCTGTTTCTTCTCCTTTCGTTGTAATCCAACAAAACTGTTGAGATAAATACGAGTTACACCATGGAACAAATCTCTCACTTGTAGATGTGATACCTCTGTTTGCGGAATACTGAATCAGTCACATTGATCAATAACCCGTTCGAATATGACAAAGAGTAGGTATTGATAGTATTTATTAATTTTTTACAAATGAAATATCTTCAACTTAACAAAAGTTGTATTATTTTCTTATCCACCTTCCGGACACCTTGTGTTTTTCAAAACCACTTTTTTTGTTACAGAAAACCATTATTGCAATATGTACTTAAATGTTTCTATTAAATACACGCCAGTGCTATTAGTTTGGGAGGAAGATTTTGATATTGTTCCTGTACAGTATTATCTTGTTACCTATATGGGACTACATATCAACACGGTAAATTTGATATAATTAATTGGTTTTATAGTTTGTTTCTCGAATGCAAAACACAAGCAGTGGTATGTTGTCAATGATTAATAGCCTTATTCTTGTCCTTTGTAAACAAATAATTTGCACAAAAGAACGATACTATGAAACACAATGACCATTTTCTAGAACAAAGCTTGTTTCCCAATGACTCAAAAAATCAACAATCTATCGGTTATCCTTCTTTACGTAGTGTACAATCCATGATACACCAATAGTTTTAACAAGAGCATACTCCGGGAGTGACAATGAATGGCATGTATAACCAAATATCTCATTCTAAACAACAGGATTTGTGTGAGTTACAATAAATGTAAATATATCTTCAAAAGTAAGGACTTTACTTGAATTTTCTGTTAGTATTTGATTAATGATATTCAATTTTCATTTTTTGTTTTGTTGATATTTTCGTTGTTAATTTTACTAACTCAATCACGAAGTTGATATAAATATCACTTCTTGAGGTCAATTTAACTTTCTTTGGACAAGATAAATGCAATTATTTATCTTTCAGATATAACGGATATAAGTACGTGTCTACACTTATCTAAAATGTGTATAGTAATCAGCATTGTTATGCCATTATTGTTTTGTAATCATTTAGTTAATGTTTGTCTTATTTTTATTGTCATTTTATTTGTTTAAATCCTTTATACATCATTTTCATTATGTGATCATATATTGAGATTTGGTAATGATTTGATTTCATTGTATTTTCATTTACATTTCATGATCTGGTGTTTATATTATTTTCATTGTTCTCTTCATTTACATTCGATGATATTTTGTTTTCATTATTTTCATATTTTTTTCATTTACATTTGATGATATTGTGTTTTCATTTATTTTCATTTTGTGATCATTTGTTGAGATTTTGTTATCGTTTTGTGATTTTTATAATATTTACATTCTATTATTTCATCATCATCATCCTCATTATCATCATCATCATCAAAAAATACTGATGTGTCATACCTACTTTCCTTTGGCTAATTGATTAAAAATTATAGCAAGCTTTAAAAACAGGTACGAACACACTGGGAAGAAGTTCTGTCATGGTATGACGTCCTTCTAGATGGAAGTGACTGACTACAGAGCTGCTAAGTTACCCGTAGTAAACACGTTTGATTATACTATTGAACATACAATAATAGTGTAGTCGAATCCCCAACCTACTGGTCAGTACCGATGCAGAAATTGCGAAAGGTTGTCTTGCTTCTCCATTACGAATAAATCGTCGAAAATGATCTTTTTTGTGTCTGTGTTTTTTTCACTACATCTCACAAAATGTTAAGTTTAAAGAAATATGACAAGGCCATATCCCATAAAAAGAACAAAATACTTGGAAGGACTGATCAAAGTTATATATCGCCCATATAAAATAGAACTACCATCATGTCTTTAGATAACACTAGGTTTTGTCTTTAGAATTTAAGCATGGTTTTGGGAGTGTAAGCCGTCTCATCTAAACAAAATAGTCTGAAAGTTTAACGACTAACGTTAAATCCCTTGCCCCGGGACGTGACTCTGGGTTGTTCTTTTTTCTACAGTACAAATATTTTATCAGCAGCAGCAGATATATATATAGAGGATATCTGTGTGATTAATGATTAATTACAGTAATTTTGAATATCTTTGATCGATACAAATTCAGTAAATTTAATTAATTGAGTGTATACAAGCCTTAGTATGTGTGTGTGTGTGTGTGTATGTGTGAGAAAGTTATGTATTGTACATTTTTTGATGAAAACACTGAATAAAAAGTAAATTATAAAAAAAAAAAAAAATTAAAATTTAAAAAATTTAAAAACAATAAGAAAAACAATATATATATATTGAGGATATCTAACAGTGTCATCAGTAATACAAAATATATTTCACGAGTGAGGCTAATATTTTGATATTTTTCACGAATGGAAAATATCAAAGTATTGGGCATACGCATGAAATATATTTGGTATTACTGAATATACTGTTAGATAATCTGTTCAGCCTCTCCCAGAATTCATTGCGGTCCCCTGTCAACGGCTCATCCAAATCATCAAAATAAAACATAACAAATGTACGGCAAAATAGTTCGTAATCGTAATCATTTGAATGAAACGGTCGTGGCATCTGATTTCAACAAAGTAGGCCTAAGCCTCGAGCGTTCCCTTTCCCTGATACAGAGGTAGGTCGGTGTCATTCGGTACTAATATTGTCACCTACAGGAAATAAACAACACTTGATGTTTCCACTTACCCTTATCGCTAAATATATCCCAAACATAAAATATATAATTCCAATTTGGAACACGTGTCTTGTGTAAGAAAACGGATAAAGATATTTCATGTATACACGCTGACACATGTGAAATATATATAAATTGCTCACCACTCCAGCTCGGTTTCTGAAATATTTGTTTAAGTGATGAATTGAATGATCCAATCTTAGGGTGAACTGTTAACATCACTATAAACAATGTAATGATACCTACCAAGTCCAGGAAAGTACCGATAATTGAATCTGACAGTGATTAGTCTAATAATGATATTCAGCTATTCATCGTTGCCCGGATTACATACATAATCATTACCATATATACAAAAGTGGTTCATCTAAAATAAATTATGAACTTTCCTTTATTGCGAACTTTATTTCTTCTCGTAGTGATTCGGCTCACAAAATAGAGTTGACACGTTTTGAGAATTTGAACCCAGTACATGAATTTGTAAGTAAGCAAAGATAAACATGTTTCCCAATGGGTGACAGTTGTTTACCATATTCATCTAACTCTCGTTAGTTACACTTTCACTAAACACCTTACGTGAGCTTTCCGCGGCACTTAGAGATAATATATCAGCAGAATACCATATGCATCCCAGAAAACCGATGCCATAACCTTCCCACGTGATGGAACAGTCTTTGCCTTCTTTGGCGGGGGAGATTCCTTTGTTTCGCTTGTTGTTTGGCCTCTTGGGTAAAATGATTGACCCATGTTTCCTACATAGTGACAAATTTTTCTGTGACTCGTCTGTTAGTCATAACAATATCATGAATTTTATTGACCATTTCTGGGGTTGCAACATTGACAGGCCTTTCAGGACGGGGGTGGCGGGTATGTTGCTACCATATGATTATGGATATCCTTAGGTGTTAAACCTTTTTTTACAAATATATATTTCATTGCACATCAATATTTTTTATTGCATATGTACTTCTAATAATATTACACAAATATCAATATTGCACATAAATATATTTTATTGCATGTAAATATTTTTTATTGCATATATATATATCTTTATTGCACATCAATATTTTTTATTGCATACATATTTACAATTGTTGAATATTGCAACGTTTGACACGCCATAGCAGACATTTCCGGGAAGTTCCAGTGATATGGAAGTTATAAATGAGTCGCATTACATGTCAGCGACGTGTTGATTTAATGCAGTGTTACACATGTACAAATATCGACACGCTTACGGAAAAAACCAAGATGAGGAGAACTTTCGTTTTAAGCATATAAAACAGGGCAGCATCTCTTTGTAAGTCATCTTCTAATATACAGGTCGCTAAGAATCCTATTTTATTCATACGAACACGTAAAAAACCCCCACAAAGAACAAAGAATCGTTTTCATCTTGAAAATGGATATCAACTGGATGTTTGGACTGGATAATTTAACTATAGTCATCGCTATTTTACTTATTACTTTACTGGTCATTCGATCATTGCAATCTCCGCTCCCTCCTGGTCCAACTGGCTACCCAATAGTTGGGAGCATGCCTATGATGCGGAAAGGAAACGTGTTGGAGACGTTCCAAAGAGTGCGAGTAAAATATGGAGACGTGTACAGTGTGCAGCTTGGATCGACCTTTACTGTCGTCATTAATGGAGTAGATGCGCTCAATGAAGCTTTTGTAAAAAATGCGGATCAATTTTCTGATAGACCAGATAATTTTGCTGTGCCGCATACTTTACGTGGAAAAGGTAAGTTAAGCTGTTGTCTATTTTCAGTTTGTCATATCTGAACTGCTGCCCGAATAATCCGGTAAACTGGTTTATCCGGAATCTCGCTGGACCGTCACTTTACACAAGTCCTTAGGATTTTCAGGCCGACCAATTCTATATGATATATACTTTTATGAAATAACAATGAAATAGGACGTCATTTTACTGACTAACACATCGAAAGTTTAAAGTTTGTTATGTATAGCATAACTTTTGGTCAATTACTATAAGCGGGACTCGCATTCATCGTTTTATGATTGATATCCATTTATATTACAATACTTCCTGAAAATATATGTAGATAAAAAATATTTCTCTGAACTGCATTTGCTGGGGGAAGGGGGAGAGGTAAAGGTTATGAGGTGTCGAGGGGGTGATGGTGGTGGGGGAGGTAAAGGTTATGAGGTGTCGAGGGAGGTGTCGAGGGAGGTGGTGGTGGTGGGGGAGGTAAAGGTTATGAGGTGTCGAGGGTGGTGGTGGGGGGGGGGGGGGGGGGGGGGGGGGGGGGGTAAAGGTTATGAGGTGTCGAGGGAGGTGGGGAGGTAAAGGTTATGAGATGTCAAGGGTGTTGGGAAGGTCAAGGTTATAAGGTGTCGAGGGGGTGGGGAGGTAAAGGTTACAAGGTGTTGAGGGTGGTGAGGGATGTAAAGGTTATGAAGAGCCGAGGGTGGTGAGGGAGGTCAAGGTTATGGGGTGTCGAGGGTAGTGGGGGAGGTCAAGGCTGTGAGAGGTCGAGGGTGGTGGGGAGAGGTAAAAACTATGAGGGGTCGAGGGAGCTGAAGTGAGGTAAAGTTTATAAGATTTCGAGGAACATGGGGAGAGGTAAAGACTATGTTGGGTCGAGGAAATACACTGTAGGGGAGGTAAGGGCTGTGAGGGTTATGTGGATGAGGTTGTATTAAAACTTTGTTTATCGAATAACATGTCATCTTTAATACATCCCGTGCAATGCATTCACTGTTCATATTGAATATTGAATAAAAAAGCGA
The DNA here is from genome assembly GCF_902652985.1 of Pecten maximus. Taxonomy (NCBI): domain Eukaryota; kingdom Metazoa; phylum Mollusca; class Bivalvia; order Pectinida; family Pectinidae; genus Pecten; species Pecten maximus. Next base: position 25,222,813 of record NC_047020.1, on the reverse strand, counting down.
AGACAGAAATCCCTTCTGATTAACACAACGGAAACAGTTTAACCCGGGCCTCCTCTTATGCTTTCCCAAGGCCAACACACCTAATCACACATTTCTGTTTCAAACATGAATACACATGATCTGTGTCTTTTAAAATGCGTTGTGCATTGTTGTGCATTCTATAAGTTCTGGCACGTTTTCAACACCTATGTTCAAACGTAAGCAGTAATTATATAGATATAGGAAATACCCAGTAACATAATAATAGGTTGAGTTGACATGTGTACTAGGAAGGAAGAAGAAAAGACCCTGTCAACGCTCTACTTGGTCTGGTGCCCTCTACTGAATAATGTTCTCCCCTCATTCCACCGACGAACAAGCTCTGCATCTGTAACGTTAGACTTACCCCCTGTCTATAGAATATCAGAATTATAAATGAATGAGCTTTATGATTTTGGTCCCTAGGATAATCTAACATAAGAATGTAGCTGGGCAAGAATAAATAGCCAGTCTGCTGTTATGTTCACTCTCCCTCTGTGCTGAGATTACTCTTGGAGTGGCCAAAATACCGAATTACTTATCGATGATAGTGATGAAAATAGAACAACTGACGTATACTTATAGTGTCAATGGATCTTTGATGGTTTGGATCCTAGTAATTTGTTTATTGAAAAAGAACTTGATGTTTTCAGACAAGTTCCTGTCACATTCTAGGAAAATATTTCAATAATTAAATATCTGATTACTCTTACATTGTTTTTAGGTATTGGAGCGTCGTCAGGTGAACATTGGAAACAAACTCGAACCTTCTCCCTGATGACACTTCGAGGTTTCGGATTCGGTAGAAAAATCCTGGAAACAAAAGTCAAGGAAGAGGTAACGGCTTACTTGGACGTCATTGAGGAACAAAAGGGGCGACCATACGACGCTAAAGCACTTACTCGCATTGCCGTCTCCAATATAATATGCAGTATTGCTTTTGGAAACAGATACGATTACAATGATGAAAAATTCAAACACCTGACTGCTCTGCTGAATGAGAACTTCCGGTTAAATTCCGTTGCCGGGGCGATACGACAGTTGCCTTGGTTACGGTTCTTACCTGGAGATGTGTTCAGCATCAAGAAGTTCCAAAGGAATGGTGATCAGATAAAGGAGTTTGCGAACGATCAAATAGCTGACCATCGAGAATCACTTGACGAAAACAATCCCCGTGACTTTATCGACGCATTTATCCAACAGCAAAGAAAACATGGCCAGGATCACCCTATTTTTGAAGGTATTCTGATCTTATTTCAAAACCAAAATCATACATATAAAGCTACTTTTTTTTTTAGATGTTATCTAACATGGATGTTTCATACACTTTTTTCCCTATACAAATACAGAAACAGTCAAGGACACATTAAATTTGCAAAAGTAAAAAAACAAAAATAAAAATATTTAATGGTTGCAAGAATTAGTTTACTTCTAATTTTGATTGAGAACAGTAATTCAAGACAAAATTGAAGCGGTATCTTTTGAACTTACTATGATAAATGATAATTCGTTAACAGAGCGTATGTCTAATTAGTTTGACCATTATGTTAACTGTCTATTTCCAGACAATAACTTGGCAGCTGCCATTAAGGATTTATTTTCGGCTGGAACAGAAACAACATCTGCGATGATCCGGTGGTCAATTCTTTACCTTCTCCACAACAAACCTGTCCAAAACAAACTACGACAGGAGATAGAAACAGTGATCGGAACGTCCAGACTGCCGTCCCTCGCCGACAAACCCAACATGCCCTATTACGAAGCGTTCATTATGGAAGTTCTTAGAATGGGTAATATCGCTCCGCTCTCGGTGGGCCATGGAGCCAGGACGGATATATGGTTCCGAGGAATGGTAATCCCAAAAGGGTCGGTGATCATCCCTAATCTCGACTCCGTTATGAGTGATCCGTGTCTATTTGAGGAGCCTCAGAAGTTCAACCCAGAGAGATTTCTTGGAAAAGACGGAAATGTGACAGGCAGAAAAACAATGGCCATTGCTTTCTCGCTGGGTAGTATACGTTATTTGAATATGTTATTAAACAATAAAATACATTCTGTACATTATGTACTATGATATATTTATTAGATATAGTATCACATCACCAGTACTGTGAAGAAAGGCATTTGTAAATATAAGTACACTTTCGTAATTATGAACATCGACTGATTCGGAAATACATTATTTATTCAACAATTTTCGGATGGCATATTGTATTTATTGTCCATATGAATACAACCGGGATGACAGATAAATAAAATGACATTTGGTAATTAATACTGAACAAGATGTATTTTTTCTGATCTTATGAATAAGTCCGTTTTGTTACAGGACGACGAATGTGTCTTGGGCAATCCCTGGCGAAGATCGAGATGTTTCTGTTTATAACAGCGCTGGTACAGAGATTTGAGTTTTTACCGGAAAACTCGGAAAATTTGCCATCACTCGAAGGCATCGTGGGCTTATCGAGGACTCCGTCAGCTTATAGATTCCGTGCAGTGAAACGCTACTGAAGTAGGAGCCGGTTGATGGAGTCGGATAAGGTTTCAGGCTGCTTTCAGAAAAAAATCATATATCATTGTGTATGTACAGAGTACTGCTCATATTTCCTTTATTTCTATGACATAAATATCTGTCGTTCATAGATATCACAAATATAATCAGAATCGTTCATTAACTCAGGTTTATCTCCATTCGTTAAATGTATAAAGGGTTCCGCTATTTTTTGCAGGCACAAGATTTTTTTTTTCATGTCAAGGTATTCATCCAGCGTATGTTTTCTAACTCTTTGTAAATAAAGCAAGAAAGGGGCATAGAACTGAAGGTTCTATAGTTACAAATTCTTGTGGTAATTTTTAAATACTATAATTTTAACAATTATCATTAATTCAACTGTATCCAACGTGTTATCATATAGCGCCCTGGCAAAAAAAAAGAAAAAAGATAACCGATTATTCCATACTTTTTGAGATAAGCACATATCATACCTAATGCTGCCTTGCCTTGTAATGACTCGGATAGACACCTAACAATGTTCAGAACTTCCATCACCATAAGGGGGCATAATATTTGCTTCATCTTACATAAATATATCAAGACCGTATAAATATGTTGTGTAAACATTATTTGTTATCGAATAGGGATTAATGATAATGTACAGTGGAACTTCGTTAACTCGAACTCGGATAACTCGAATACCCCGCTTAACTCGAAGTACCTCGCCGGTCCCGGCCGAATTCTCTCTTTATCTTAGTAAAAAAAACTCGGAAAATTCGAATTCGGATAACTCGAAAAACTCGGATAATACGAAGTAAAAATTTGGTCCCAACAATAAAAATCCTACTTGAAATGTTCGAATAACTCGAAGTATAATTTTCGTCGATCGGTGGCAAACGCCGACATTTTTTAAGAGCTAAATTCCGTTTGTAATACTGAACATATCGGCACTACTAACCTACATGCTATTATAAGTGTTTCATAAATTCATAAAAGAAATTGTCGGTTGAATCTTATAACAACAAGACTTGGTGATAAAAAGTACTGCTTTACTTACATCAGGTAATTTCCCAAGGCGGTCGCCGATATCAGTACACACGATAGTCAACAACTCATCTACCCGTTCGCTCAAGCGGAACTAATCTCTGACACACCGGTAGATCTACCCGGCTGATGTTTTTACAGGTGTAGAAATGACACAGTCACCGGCGCCTATTAAATCTTTAAACTGCTGAAACAATAGCGTAATTACTGCCGAGGTGTTAGAGTACAACTGTAACGGTCAGTGCTGTCTATTAAATCGGATAAAACGCCAACTCAGTTACAGTAACATTTTATACGCACATGCGCAGCCCAACTTCCGGTGCTAATACACATGGAAATGGCGTGGTTATCAATAAAAGGTAATGGTTCTGTTACGTTTTGTATGCAATCTGTGTTAAACTTAAACGGTTATTTGTTTTGGCATTAATAACTTGTTATTTTGTCGAATTCCGTTTTATCGTTTACCTTTTGCAAACATGACTTGCACATCAGATCGTTATTGAAGTGACTAAGTGAAAGAAACTTTATCGTGACTGTATATCGGCAAAACTACACCAAATTACAAGTGACATAACGAAACATTACATATATATTTACATGTATTGACCAGTCTTCACACTAAACTGATGAGCGACAGAGCGAAGTTATAATGATTATATAATGTTGACAAATATTTACCAAACTTTTCACCAAAAACGATAACTCGCTTAATTCGAACACTCGGATAACTCGAAGTTTTTTCGTGGTCCCGTCGACTTCGAGTTAACGAAGTTCCACTGTATAGTGTAAACAAATATTTCTCATTTTCATTTCGCGTTGAGAAGTCTTCATATTATTGCATGATACATTTATAGATTTTGTCAATTAATACGCCCCATTATTATTATTATTTATTTACAAACTGTTTTCTTGGTAATACATTTTCTCTCATTTTTTTTCACAATCAATTTTATCTGCGTGTATGTGTGTAAATGTATAAGGGAGCTAACTTGTACAAAACATCAGTATGCCTCACACAGAGCTCGTCAACATTATTAATAATGATGTCTTGTATAGATCATGTATTATCAGTTTAATCATGACTTTATTTACAAATAATACAATCAGTTTTGTTTGCAAAATTCTGTGATATTCACTATTGCTACTGTGATTTTAAATAACTGTGATTTACTTTACAACACTGACTTTCATTTTCTGATTTGTCTTTTTGACAATTTAAAAAGAATGCCTACTCAAATGAATTATTTGGGGAAAATTCTGAATATTTTCCTGACAGTAAAATTTTAGAAAAGATAAAATAATAAACGTTGATTAATTGCGTGCTTTTTGACTGCGCAGAGGAATGCAGATGCTAATTTGGTCCATAAGTAATAACAGCCTAATTGGTAGTTATAGTCTTTATTATAAAACCATAACCAAATTACCAAAGTTTTGGATGAAAAATGTAAATTTAGACTAATCAATTAACCTTTGATAAGTGAGGTTGTTTCACTTAGTTAGAGGTAAGTAAGCGAATGTGTTACATGTATATTAAGACCTATGCAAATTGGTAGTGTGGTAAACATATCTGATGGTGTTGATTTCCGTAAATTCATTCTTGTCAATTCAAATTATTTCACATCGATTGGTTCGTAATCATACATTGTAGCTATCATCAACATGTGTTACCTTACATCACCTTATTTGATTGGCTGACTTGGTAATAATCGTATATAACGCAATTCACACTCCAATATTTCAAAACATCGTCTGTTTCCAACAAAATCCAACAAAACTGTTGAGATAAATACGAGTTACACCATAGACAAATCTCCACTTGTAGATGTGATACCTCTGTTTGCGGAATACTGTATCAGTCACATTGATCAATAACCGGTTCGAATATGACAAAGAGTAGGTATTGATAGTATTTATTAATTTTTTACAAATGAAATATCTTCAACTTAACAAAAGTTGTATCATTTTCTTATCCACCTTCCGGACACCTTGTGTTTTTCAAAACCACTTTTTTTGTTACAGAAAACCATTATTGCAATATGTACTTAAATGTTTCTATTAAATACACGCCAGTGCTATTAGTTTGGGAGGAAGATTTTGATATTGTTCCTGTACAGTATTATCTTGTTACCTATATGGGACTACATATCAACACGGTAAATTTGATATAATTAAATGGTTTTATAGTTTGTTTCTCGAATGCAAAACACAAGCAGTGGTATGTTGTCAATGATTAATATCCTTATTCTTGTCCTTTGTAAACAAGTAATTTGCACAAAAGAACGATACTATGAAAAACAATGACCATTTTCTAGAACAAAGCTTGTTTCCCAATGACTCAAAAAATCAACAATATATAGGTTATCCTTCTTTACGTAGTGTACAATCCATGATACACCAATAGTTTTAACAAGAGCGTACTCCGGGAGTGACAATGAATGGCATGTACATGTATAACCAAATATCTCATTCTAAACAACAGGATTTGTGTGAGTTACAATAAATGTAAATATATCTTCAAAAGTAAGGACTTTACTTGAATTTTCTGTTAGTATTTGATTAATGATATTCAATTTTCATTTTTTGTTTTGTTAATATTTTCGTTGTTGATTTTACTAATTCAATCACGAAGTTGATATAAGTATAACTTCTTGAGGTCAATTTAACTTTCTTGGGACAAGATAAATGTAATTATTTATCTTTCAGATATTACATATAATTATTATTATTGTAAGTACGTGTCTACACTTATCTAAAATGTGTATAGTAATCAGCATTGTTATGCCATTATTGTTTTGTAATCATTTAGTTAATGTTTGCCTTATTTTTGTTGTCATTTTATTTGTTTAAATCTTTGATACATCATTTTCATAATGTGATCATATATTGAGATTTGGTAATGATTTGATTTGATTTTTTTCATTTACATCTTATGATCTTGTGGTGTTTTTATTATTTTCATTGTTCTCTTCATTTACATTCGATGATATTTTGTTTTCATTATTTTCATATTTTTTTCATTTACATTTGATGATATTGTGTTTTCAAATATTTTCATTTTGTGATCATTTGTTGAGATTTTGTTATCGTTTTGTGATTTTTATAATATTTACATTCTATTATTTCATCATCATCATCCCCATTATCATCATCATCATAAAAAAATACTGATGTGTCATACCTACTTTCCTTTGGCTAATTGATTAAAAATTATAGCAAGCTTTAAAAACAGGTACGAACACACTGGGAAGAAGTTCTGTCATGGTATGACGTCCTTCTAGATGGAAGTGACTGACTACAGAGCTGCTAAGTTACCCGTAGTAAACACGTTTGATTATACTATTGAACATACAATAATAGTGTAGTCGAATCCCCAACCTACTGGTCAGTACCGATGCAGAAATTGCGAAAGGTTGTCTTGCTTCTCCATTACGAATAAATCGTCGAAAATGATCTTTTTTGTGTCTGTGTTTTTTTCACTACATCTCACAAAATGTTAAGTTTAAAGAAATATGACAAGGCCATATCCCATAAAAAGAACAAAATACTTGGAAGGACTGATCAAAGTTATATATCGCCCATATAAAATAGAACTACCATCATGTCTTTAGATAACACTAGGTTTTGTCTTTAGAATTTAAGCATGGTTTTGGGAGTGTAAGCCGTCTCATCTAAACAAAATAGTCTGAAAGTTTAACGACGAACGTTAAATCCCTTGCCCCGGGACGTGACTCTGGGTTGTTCTTTTTTCTACAGTACAAATATTTTATCAGCAGCAGCAGATGTATATAGAGGATATCTGTGTGATTAATGATTAATTACAGTAATTTTGAATATCTTTGATCGATACAAATTCAGTAAATTTAATTAATTGAGTGTATACAAGCCTTAGTATGTGTGTGTGTGTGTGTGTGTATGTGTGAGAAAGTTATGTATTGTACATTTTTTGATGAAAACACTGAATAAAAAGTAAATTATAAAAAAAAAAAAAAAATTTAAAATTTAAAAAATTTAAAAACAATAAGAAAAACAATATATATATATTGAGGATATCTAACAGTGTCATCAGTAATACAAAACATATTTCACGAGTGAGGCTAATATTTTGATATTTTTCACGAATGGAAAATATCAAAGTATTGGGCATACGCATGAAATATATTTGGTATTACTGAATATACTGTTAGATAATCTGTTCAGCCTCTCCCAGAATTCATTGCGGTCCCCTGTCAACGGCTCATCCAAATCATCAAAATAAAACATAACAAATGTACGGCAAAATAGTTCGTAATCGTAATCATTTGAATGAAACGGTCGTGGCATCTGATTTCAACAAAGTAGGCCTAAGCCTCGAGCGTTCCCTTTCCCTGATACAGAGGTAGGTCGGTGTTAATCGGTACTAATATTGTCACTTACAGAAAAGTAACAACACCTTCTTATGCTTCCACTTACCTGTATCGCAAATTTACATCCCAAACACAAAATATATCGTTCTAATTTGGAACACTTGTTTCGTGTAAGAAAACGGATAAAGATATTTTATGTTAACACGCTGGCACATGTGAAATACACATATTGCTCATCATTCCAGCTCGGTTTCTGAAATATTTCTTTAAGTGGCGTCCTAAATGATCCAATCTTAGGGTGAACTGTTAACATCACTATAAACAATGAAATGATACCTACCAAGTCCAGGAAAGTACCGATAATTGAATCTGACAGTCATTAGTCTAATAATGCTATTACAGTTATGTGATCGCACAACGTTCCATGATGTGCGGTGTGCGCACGATGTATGCACGATGTGCGCACGAAGTCTGCACGATGTGCGATATGTGCGATACGGATCGTGCAGGAAAATGTGCGCACGATGGGCGATTGGAACGGTACATGTGCGATAGGTATCGTGGTAGATATAAAATGAGGAATGCATCATCTAATTATTTAAACGTGTGGAACGATTGTAAAAGATATACAACGATTAACATTTTACGAGACAACTAATTACCATATTTTTGTAGAAATATATGCAATAAGTATTAGGAATATGAAACTAAATACAGATGTATAATTAAATAAGCTATCTAAATTATTTTTGGAAAACTTTATATGATTTGCTTGGACGTCGTCGAGCACACCTCTAGGCCAGGAAAGTTGAAGAAATCTGTATTTGGCGAGAATAGATAGGGATATTTTATACATGTAGAACTAAACAACAGTTAAAACGACTTATTTTGAATATAAACATACCGTACCTTTTTTGTTTAAAAATGCATATTAATGTAATTAATTTAGTAAATAGAATCGAAGTAGAGTCCGTCTACCATCCTATACCTGTAGATGTATATACACGTACAAGTACACTATGTATCACCATACAGGCCGTCGAAAACATCACGAATACTTGCGAGACAAAAGAACGGTATTTAATGGCTAAACATAACAGGTCATATGTGTTCTATGAATGAAAACAATTGTTATGCAGCACATATATATATTAGCGACCATCTAATATCATTATTTTTATTTTTTCGTATATGTTTTCGTATAACAAGTAATTTCGTAATATTTATAAACCTATCGTTAGCTGTGCGGTTTACATCGCACAGTTGTGCGCACGATGTCTGCACGATGTTTTTGGAACGTTGTGCGATCACACAACTGTAAGCTATTAGTCACCTTTGCCGGGATTACATATATAAGCATTACCATATACAAAAGTTGTTCATCTAAAATAGATAATGAACTTTCCTTTATTGCGAACAATATTTTTTCGCGTAGTGATTCGGCTCACAAAATATAGTTGATACGTTGGGAGAATTTGAACCCGGTACATTAATTTGTAGGTAAAGAAGGATAAACATGTTCCACAATGGATGACGGTTGTTTATCATGATCATCTAACTCTCGTTAGTTTCACCTTCACTAAACACTTTAGTGAGCTTTCCGCGGCACTTAAGTTTAATATTTTCCTGTTACTGCCTCAGAAGTGAAGCATAGTATGTGCCATTGACTGTTGGTCCCTTTTGGAGATAATCTATCAGCAGAATACCAAATGCATCCCAGAAAACCGAGGTCATAACCTTCCCAGGTGATGGAACAGTCTTTGCTTTCTTTGGCGGGGAGAGCAAGAGTGCTTCCTTTGTTTCGATTGTTGTTTGGCCTCTTGGGTAAAATGATGGATCCATGATTCATATATAGTGACAAATCTTTCTGTGAATCGTCTGTCAGTCATACCAATATCATAAATTTTATTGACTATTTCTAGTTCCGTTCAAGTTATACGGAACTATGGTAACTTCCTAATAATAGGCATAAGAATATGCCTCAAGACAAATATACTTGATGGAATTCAAAACGGTCAATTCAACGACAATGCTTTAAAACTGGGGTATCAACTCAAATTGACAAGTCTTTAACATTCTATTCACAAGTCTATGTACATGTTTCCATTTGCCTCCTTATAATTCAGGAAACCTTAAGAGGAATTGTGAAACTGTATATAGCGCTGTTAAATCTACCACTGCGTCAGAATGGACTAAATGGGCCAGTTTAATACTCATTTCAAATACAAAATAATAAAGTTGTAAAACATTGTATTCTGAAAACAAAAATGATGTCTTATCATTAAAATATATATGTGCTTCATTACAGCTTTTGAAATCCTGGACGAGTCCCCTACCATTAACCAGGAGGATGATATAGGTGTGTCCAGTCCTATAGGTACCAACTGTTAGTACCAAACTCAAAAAGGGAGACTGATTTTATAACGGATATCGCAAAGAAAAAAATGCTTGTATTCAATTAGTGATTTGTCGTTGTCTTTCTATCTGATGAGCTATAATTTACAGGAATATGCTTCCAATGTATCAAGCTAATTCAAGGATACATTATTGTCATTAGCTACATGCGTTGTCGCCGTTGCGCTTTCGAGATTTTCGCCATAGTGTTTTCACATTTTCGCGATTTCGACCGTAGGTCGACAGATCGAGATTGCCATGTTGCAAGAGGTCCAAACCGTCCACCATATGGAACCGATGCTCGATTCTGTAGGAGTGCAGTGGGGGTGTCTCGCAGAATCTCCACTGCAAACGTTGATTTTTTTCATAAAATTTGCCATGCGCAGTCTTATTTTATTTCAGACATTACTCATGTACCAAAGTGATTTGAGAATTATCCGCAGATGGAAGGCATAATTGCAAAATACCAAAAACGCGAATATTGTTGCATCAAAATGGCGGACATAACTGTAATAATATAACTGTTGATGTGTATTTTGTACAGGAAGCAAGGGGCATGACTCGGCCTGGAATTATTACGAGATTGTGTAGATTGTTTTCTTCTTAAACACCACATTCACATGTATTTCACACGAAAAACTACAAGATATCTACATTATAAGGTTATCTCTACGGTTTTGTACAATGCTATAAAACAGTGTAAGGGAGACAACTCATCCTTTTCTACTCTTAAACTCCAGTGAGTCTTTTGTCGCGTCCTTGTGTGGTGTCCTTAGTCCTATCTTCTGTGTAACAATTCAATTAATTTCCGTAAATTTTATAACTATGGGATAATAGTATTATACAAACCAAAAGGACAAAGACACCCACTCTTACTCCATCATACATGCTACAAAATCATTCTAGATACCATCATTTTTATGAAAGCACGACACAACACAATGATAGTATTCCATTTTAAACATATTTCGATACCAAAACTCACTTCCTTGGATTTGTTACAATTAACTAAGCAGAGAAGGAAAATCACAACAATATGCATTGTAATTAAGATATGATAACATTTCCTTCCAAGGTTTTTTTTACTGAATAGACATAAGAAGGATATGTAATTAGTGGTACATGTGCAGAGCGCACATTTACTGTACTATAGTATACAGAGTTAAAGTTCTTGATGGTCAAAAGTTAATGTGGTCAGCCTCGGTATTAGGACGATCCCGCTATTAAGACCACTATCACTCAGTTGCCCAGGTGGTCTTAACAGAGGTTTTTTTTTACTATTTAAGTCTTCACATTTTCAACTTTGAGTAACTGAATCAGTTTCAACATACTATGAATATAAAAGTTATCAGACTTAATAAAACTGACACAAATGTCTGTGCAGCATTTATATTTAATCATTTAATTTTAATAATCATATTTTATCATTTTAATGATGAAATGATATCCATCTTCTATATCATTCTCGATGCATAAGATACTGTCTTTCCTTGGTACATATCTGTATCTCCAACGACCAGTCGCTCCAAATGTGTGCAAACAGACTGCAGGATCATAAAAGTCAACAAAATGAAGTTTCACTTTATTTATTCTGGTTATATAGTTTCACTAGACACGACTCGTCCCTTCCCTCGTACAGATGTTTACACCCAGTTACAAGTTTCACTAGACACGACTCGTCCCTTCCCTTATACAGATATTTTTTTCTACTATAATATTGTCAAAGAGTTGCAACATTCGCGTAATATACGTGTATTTCCATGGTATGTTTTATTTAGATTATACAGTTCTGTAACTGGCCGGATATATTCTTAAGTATCCTTTTCCTGGGGGCCCGCTAAGACTATCTTCTGGAGTGTTGTATCCTGACGGGATTTTCAACAGGATATTCCCCCTGTCCCTGTCAAAGTGCTGTTTTCCTGGAGTCGTGCTAATCCTTTCCCCGTGGTGCACGTTAGTACTTTCGATGTTGCTATTTGCTATAATACTGACACTGACATGATATAATACTAACACAGACACAGACATGATATAATACTAACACTGACATGATATAATACTGACACTGACATGATATAATACTAACACAGACACAGACATGATATAATACTAACACTGACATGATATAATACTAACACAGACATGATATAATACTAACACAGACACAGACATGATATAATACTAACACAGACACAGACATGATATAATACTAACACTGACATGATATAATACTCACACTGACATGATATAATACTAACACTGACATGATATAATACTAACACAGACATGATATAATACTTACAATGACATGATATAATACTCACACTGACATGATATAATACTAACACAGACATAATATAATACTAACACTGACATGATATAATACTAACACTGACATGATATAATACTTACACTGACATGATATAATACTTACACTGACATGATATAATACTAACACTGACATGATATAATACTAACACTGACATGATATAATACTAACACTGACATGATATAATACTAACACTGACATGATATAATACTAACACTGACATGATATAATAATAACACTGACATGATATAATAATAACACTGACATGATATAATACTAACACAGACATGACGTAGCTAGGCCTTGGGAATCGTTTTGTGGTCAAATGCAAATACCATGAGGTAACGTAAAATGTGCCTGTGCACGCAATTGCGTTTGATAGCATTTAAATTTCTTAAATCTTCTAATAAAATGACTGTGGAGTGTGTTCGTCGAAGCTATTATATGATACCTTGTATTATAGTAACACATGAAGCTTACATCGTTAGTCTGTCGTGTAGTTTGATTCCATGCCTTCCACTTCGTGATAATACGACTGTCAAATCCCCCCTCCCTATCGCCACAAAATTCCTCAAATCTATAAATAAGGAACAGCTGTTAAGCTGCACCTTCCACCGGCATCTAAATGTTAGAGAAGACAGTCATCCGTTAAACATGAGATCTGGCCCTATATCGCCCTCTGAAGTACCTCTAAGGACCAGCACACACTTGCGTTTTATCAGCAGTCAAGCCTATTTTGCAGATTTTTCCTCGAGACATCCCCACCGTTACATCGTTGGTACACTTGCTTCATTCGGCAAGAGAAAATTCCACTGTCACTCAAAGTAAACATGGATAAGTCCAGACCGATGTTATCTACTGTAACCGTTGGATAAAGTACTCGATTCCACCAGTACACGCACAGTTCACACATTAACATCCTCACCATCCCGTTACCACGGTAACGATCACACCTTATCTCTGTATTTTTCATCATAAATATCCAACTGATAAATTCATCACTCCTTAACACAGCTTCTCGTCGTCAGGTCTGTGTGGTCAACGTACCATATATCATTTAATACCCCCTCATTTTCTAATACTTATCTTTTTAGCCTGAGTTTACTCTGGCCCAAGCGCCAAGTATAAGACATTTGACAATTTGTATATTTTTTTTCAGTATACATTGGAAAATGTGTTCATAAATTAAATTCAAATATATTTATGTTAGACGTATAAGATCACAGGGCCAGTATATGCGAAGTTCTTTAGTAACAGACCAATTGTGAGTCAAACACACAAAATTCCGTCAAAATGAATTTTACCATTCTTTTTTTTTTTTAATTAATGTTTCTAACCTTGCCAATCAGTGTCTGGGTCAAATGATGTATTCTGTTTTTAGAGAAATAAGTGTTTTTTTTAGTTTTTTTAACATTAATACTTAAAAGTCGTAACTAATCCGTGGTACTAAATGATCCGGAAACAAAAAATCTGTTTTCTTTTTATCTTCGTGAGCATACGAAAATGAGACAAACAGACACTTGGTCGTGCCATCTGAATATATATTTTTTTAATTCAATAAGAAATGTACCTGAAGAACTAACGAAAAACTGAATAAAATTTCACAAAATTTAACGTCGGACTGTCTTACGGCACGCTACTCACCCATCATGATATAAGCTTGACGTCGAAATGCCGGACCGTCATGTAGCGATATTTTGGTCTGAGTTAATATTATCAGGGTCTGAAAAAGCGGACAAGATTATTTACGTTAATTAATATCAATTTCGACATATAATTAAAAGATAAATGCGCAATTTTGTTATGATCGATGAAACACATGACAGCAAAACCTAACGACAAACGTCATGTCCCGTCGAATGCGAAGTGCCAAAAGGACCGTCTATGACACACACGTGCAGAGTGCACGAAGTCGCGCGCTACTAGGACACCACGTGCCAAACACGACACACATTACATTTTTTGACACGCACATACACGACAGACAGCTTAGACACAAAGTTACAATGCTGTCATCACTAGAGCTGAAGTCAAACGAAGGCGGATGCTGAATGGATTAGTGGTGGGACAGAAAAGGGGAAAAAATGAAAAGACCTCAGCTGCTACAGTGTTCAGCATCCCCTACGATCAGGAAAAACATGACGATACAATAGGGGTCCACATTTGTCGCCTCATACATAACGTAATTTTATACGAAAAAAAGCTGACATTATTATGATTTCTTACTTAGGATACAATACACTATATCATCAAACTAAATATTCGATATACAGAATAAGGAATGTAGCTGTGATGTAATGGATTTCTAATGGGATAGTAGAATGCACATAAATCAAGCATAAAATTGCCATGTTATCCAATTGTCACTAGTGTTTATATACATTGATGGTTTAACCGATAAGCCTCACTGTAGCATTTAGGTAAGTATTGTTACGCTATGTTGACTCATACATACATGGACTGTTGTACATGTATATACCATATAGTATAGGTAGATACAATACAAATGAATCTGCATGGCTGAATCAGACTTGTATGAATCAATCCCATATCCAAAACTACTGTAATGACCTCACTGCCATCCACTATGATTCATCATAAAAGTAGTCCCCCATCATTGTGACGCGGAAGGATAGACCGCAGACGGAGCGTAAAGACACGCCTTGTATTACTACGACACAGCTACAATCTCGCATTCGGTCCCGTGATCACAGCGAGGGAGGTTGTAACGTTCATTTTTCGCAGGCGTAACGAAACTTATCAATGTAAGTACAACTTAAATTCTATGCTTTTATTCTCAAAGATTTTAATGCTGTGTTCATTGTTCCCTTTCCTGTGTAAATTTGTGATATTTTGACATAATTCATTTTGCCGGCGGACAGAAAAAAAAAGGATCTTTGAACGTGGGATTCGTGCAGGAATACTTTTGTAGGTACTCGGGCATGACCGACAGATGTCGTCTGGTTGGCATTTAAACTGCCGTTATTAAAAACCGAATGTAGATAAAAAAAAATATACCCATTTAAAATATGCAGTCGTATTGAATAAATAATTATGCTAATGAGAATAATGTTAATTCGAAACGAGATTCTAGCGTAAGGGTTAGGGAGCGTTTTATCATTAAGATGAGTGTTAGTACATGTTTGTAGGAGCACTGAATAGCAACACGTACCGTAATTGATGTCTGGTCTCTGACATTAAAATATTATTTTTGTGATAATTCAGAAAAAATGGGCGACAAACCAGACGTATCGGAAGTAACAAGTTTCGACAAAACGAAGCTAAAAAAGACAGAAACAGCGGAAAAGAATCCATTACCTACAAAAGAAAGTAAGTAACTGACAGTTAATGTGCAATGATTTGTTAGTTTGAGTCGTTTCCTGCAAATTAAGGTGATTTTAACAGTGACTTTATATAAATCTCCCGATTTCAATGATGTTCATAATTATATATATATTCTTAATTTATGTTCATTTTGTCATAAAGCTGTAAAATCTTGCTCGTTGTTTCGCTTCTGCTGTTTTTATGGGATGATTTTGTGGATGGGAAGGTTTTAAAAGGATGACTCCGGCAGACAGTGCTTTGATAAAACCGCATATTTCAAATTCCTAGTGGTGAATATGTCAAAAATGTTGTTGATCCCCAGTGAGTCTGGCTGTAGTGTGTTTATACCAGACTGGTCCGGTCTGTGTTACTTTGAATACGAGAGTCAAGTGTATGGAGTGGAATAATCGATATATAATGTCATAAAAACTGTCTACTGTATGACTAGCTCTGACCGCACTACACTCGCCACGCCATCACGTACTATACTCAACACCACAGATGCGTTAGTTGAGCAGGTGGATTAGTGATGTTTTACCTGCGGGATTTCGTCATCAAACTTTGTAGAAAAGACAGTTAAATTTTATAACAGAGTTAATCGATCTTTTTTTCCAACTCCATGCTCTCGTAATGAAGACTGATCACAAATTGTAACTGAGAGTTCATTTGTAACACGTCAACGTGGTGTACATTACGATAAGTTTCTTTATGAATCACCAAACAAAAGGGAAGAAAACCGATAAGCCTGCTATTCAAAAGTAAACATTCGCCGCTTAGGAAACTACCTGGTATGGAGCTACGCATTATATGTTTTGCCAGCATGTACTTTAAAAGCTTCGTAGTTGTGAATCGAATCAAAACGAACGAGATTAATGAACCTTCATTTAGCTGTCTGTATAGGACCGGACAATTTCACGGATCACAAATTTTTGACACTGGCAAATTTTTCCCTTTCCTAAATAGTTATGAACTTATATAGGTTTTAACATATTGATAAATACGTTCATATGTAATATTTAGAGCGGGGAGAGCATTTACCATACCAGGTACTGTATGGATCACTCATTTTGACAGCGTGTCCCCTGTTCGCATCTTCTGTATGTAACAACGCGTAATGAAGCAAGAATTTGTAGATATGATTTAGTATATAGAGCATGACCTCCGTTTAGGTACTTCACACTGGTACAATAACTCAGTGAGTCGCATTCCAGACATACTAGAAACTCGCCATTGCCCACAAGCTTACGCGTGTAAAATACATCTATTGTCTGTTTTAGTCTTTAAAATACCGAGACTCGCACATGCACTACACATGCACGCGTGTTTCGTAAACAGTCGCGCATCGTTGCGTTCGAAATAGCGAATTCGTCTGGTTAGTCATCGCAGAACATCTGTCATTAACTTGGGGCATTTAAGGGGGAGGTGAACCAGTAAGCACTTACTTCAGCAGGAAATATTTCGTACATGCACTCGAGGAAGTTTTCGACTTGAGGGAATTGAATAGATGAATGTCAAGTGCGATATATATTCAGATATTTCAAGTGTGAACTTTAACCTAAAGTGGAGATTTATCATGACCTATTATTGGAAACAATGACAATACACTCGTATGTTCTGACGCTGTTGCACTTTAATCCGAAGAAAATTCACAATCTCGTTTTCATGTTCCCCATCATGAGCCTCAATAGACCCTCGTTACTTGGTGAATAAAACACGAAATCCGATCTTGAGCATGTCTGATTTCATCGTCTGCGATTTTTCCGACACATCTGCTGGCCTTTGTGACAAGGCTGTAGGGTCGACGT
This sequence comes from Pecten maximus, assembly GCF_902652985.1. NCBI lineage: Eukaryota > Metazoa > Mollusca > Bivalvia > Pectinida > Pectinidae > Pecten > Pecten maximus. The sequence continues at coordinate 25,205,062 of NC_047020.1, read as the reverse complement.
ATGCCGGTATTATAGCGCTCGCCTGTACACATGAGGTGGTTGTAGAAATAAATTGATAGGGATTTCTATCTCCCACGTAAAGCGCACGTGTGTGCCATTGTGGTTACACTATTAAACAGTACGAAAACAAGTCTAATGGATAAGGAAATTGGGATTTAATGACTAAAGATTTAATATATATATATGCAGGATAGGTTTAGGGAAATAATTACCGAGTTTTAACAGCAGTAAATCTTGCATGTATATGACAGCTGTAGACTCCGGTTTACATACGGACAGAAGCTGTACAATCGATCCGTTCCTGAATGAAAGGGAAAAGAAATTTACCGTGAAGGTATTGAGGTTACAAATTGGCCTTTAGCACGAATAGAAAAGTCCAATAACCCGATATAGGTATTCGCGATGCGACTTCGTTCGTTGTCTTGGATACTGTTTAGCACTTTTTTTTTGTTCTCGAACGTGGATCGCACCAACGTTAGTACCACGTGTGGCGTATTATGTAGGATTTTAGTTTCTTCCTGCGGAATCATCGGGAGGTCATTGATGTTATAAATAATCAATAACAGTCATAACTTGTACACAGCGATTGAGCACTATATTTTGTCAGATCCAGCAACACGATCGTTTTGAGAACAGATAATGGGCATCGCTCGAATATGAAGACATGCTAATGGCGTAGCGAATGCGGTAGTCACGGCAATGATAATCAGGGAGTATGGTAGACCATATAGTTATAAAATTATATGCAAAATGGAGTCTGCGTGGCATTGTTCGCTGCCATTTTCTGTCTGTTCTTAAAGGAATAGAAATTAATTAACATATTGCCCTTAGTGATGTACGGATGCATACCATCGACAATAATAGACTAGTCCCCTATCCCTAGAATATCAAAATCATATAAATAGCTAATTTGGCCACTAGACTATGTCCGGTTCTAAGTTCTCACACAACGGAGAGATATTCTAGTTTGACAACTCTTTAACAAGACACATTGGGGCCTTTCGTCAAAGATGAATAGGCCAGCGTTCCCATAACTGCGGTAATGGGGAACATTTTCCTTCCGGGACTATCGATGCCACTTCCAGAAATAATAGGTTATGTTCGCTGATACTGACCAGGGCGTTTGTTTTGCCGTGGCCATATATTTATTTTGGGTCGCCGATGGACTGATGGAGAAAGATAGACGCTGTTTATCATTCTGCCAGTGCCAAGTGTCAAAATTAATGTTCATGATCATTTCGTTGTAGATAAATACGGGACATCTTATGAATATTTATATCTATGAAAGTGGCCTTACGACAGTAAACATGAGTATATAACCGTACAGATTTTCGAGCCGCTGAGAGGCAATATCTCTACAATCGTGTAAATCGATCGGACACGGGTATAGTCCATGTTTTTGGGGGAAAGTGGGGTCTGACGGGGTGAATCACCCTTCGTCATCATTTTCCTCCCTAGCCCCCTCCCATTCGCCCGCTGTGGCGAGACCCGTGTTGATATGTGACTCAGTGTAGTGTACGATTCCATGATCGTACCTTTATATTTAAAGTTATTTTCAATAATTAATATCATATGGATACTACTTTTGGACCTATTTCTAACCTTTCTTACAGTTACAAAGCACAAATTCTAACCCTGGGACGATCTTTTAATTATTTATGTGCACCATATATACATAATATATAACTGATATGAGTAGTGTATTGTACGAAATTATAAGACAATCTGCGACACAAAACCGGACCTATTTCACGTCCAGGAATGACTCCGCGCCAATCAGTTTGTAACATAATTTACTATGTATAAAAATGCTGTACATTAAGTCAAGGAGACAAGTAGGCTGTTGGCCTTTTGACGACCATAAACACCAGGAACGCGGTAATGATTGGTTTCTTCAGGGATGCACCAAGAACATGTACACATTATTGATCCCAGACATTACGTCATAGCTGATGCCAGTAATCGATGAAACGTACAACGGGAATTGGTTTCAATTTGTGCTGCTGCTAACTTAACATTTCAAACCACGCAACCTTCTCTGTAATATACAGAGAGCATTGCGGTAGGGCTGCTGTAAAAAAAACATTGGGGAATGTCTCGGAATGCGTTTTTCAACGGAACTATTTTTATGTCGGTCTTGGTCTGTAGAGTTTGTGGTATGTGTATACATTACCGAGTGTTGGGGAACAAAGTGTTAGCAATATAAACGATGGAACGAGAAACGTCCCGAGCGGTTACAACATCGATAGGAAAGAAAGAACAGGGTGGCGTTGTACTATAGAAATAGAGTTTTCTTGTTTCTATAAAACATATTGGATTTCAATACAGGAACAAATTGGTTTACAAATTCACAAAAGTTGCACGCAAATGTCTATAAATTATACTATGTAATACTTGTTCATTGTAACTAGCATTAACGTTGCACCGGCATCATGGCACGAGGAAAATGTCGGTTAATATTAATATCACTTAACACTCAACTAGTTTTGTATTTTCTCTCTTTTCAGCTATCGACCAAGAGAAACAAGCATGAGTGATCTCATCGTCACGTGATAGGGATGGGGAATATACGTCCATGTTGTCGTTGCCAGTGGAAACAGTGCTTTTCGGAAATCTCGCGAGATTTCTGCTATCATTATACATATAAACATTTTATAAGAATTCCATTTGTACATTGAAGATGACCAATATCATTAGACTGTATTCATACCAACTTACTAACATTCGGCTTTCATATGATTATTTCTTTGTGTATTACTCGATACACCGTGATCGAAATCATCTATTTTATTTGCAATAAAATTCTGAGGTCGAGCCAGGGCTTACTCGAGGCTTCTTGTATGAAATGTGTTGTTTTCACTTTTTTTACAACATATGTTTGTCTGGAAAGAATAGCTGACACATTGTCCATTGTCTGTATTCCCCGTCTATGTGGTACATGTAACAATAGTCAGGTCTGCCATATATATAACAAAGGACCCCACCAGTCACAGTGGTGTACAGTACTTCAGTGTCCGTGAAACGTACATATTTTAGCAATTATCTTATTTTAGCGATTTTCGCACTGATAGCATTCTGCTAAATTATGACTTCGCTAAATGCAGTTCCTACTGTTTAAATTCGGCTGTGAGCTAGCTAAATCAGTATGTTAAGAGTAATCGAAAAGAAAACCAATACAGTATTTAAAAAGTGGTTCACTAATACTAGTTGTGCCACGGGCGGCTGCATCTGTAGTATTTTTTTTTTTTTAGAAAATATTAACGCCTAGTCTATAGTAGAGCAGGGGCTACAATATTTTTTTTCTATCATTGCTATTGACCAGATGCGGTCGCTTATAGGACAACTAGCGCTAGTAACCCAGTTTTTAATTACTTGTTTCCTTTTCAACAATTGTGGTTCTGCATAGTCGATAAATACAGACACCACAGCAACCCGCACATGGATACAGACACAGCATGGGATGTTTATCGTCGACGTTAGCCGTATACGAGGGACAGACGGATACAGACACCGCATGGGATGTGTATCGTAAACGGATATAGCCACAGCATGGGATGTTTATCGCCGACGTAACCCGTAGACGAGGGACAGACGGATACAGACACAGCACGGGATGTTCATCGCCGACGTAACCCGTAGACGAGGGACAGACGGATACAGACACAGCACGGGATGTTCATCGCCGACGTAACCCGCAGACGAGGGACAGACGGATACAGACACAGCATGAGATGTTTATCGTAAACGGATACAGACACAGCATGGGATGTTTATCGTAGATGTAACCCGCAGACGAGGGACAGACGGATACAGACACAGCATGGGATGTTTATCGTAAACGGATACAGACACAGCATGGGATGTTTATCGTAAACGGATACAGACACATCATGGGGTGTTTATCGTCGACGTTAGCCGTAGACGAAGGACGGACGGATACAGACACAGCACGGGATGTTCATCGCCGACGTAACCCGTAGACGAGGGACGGACGGATACAGACACAGCATGGGATGTTTATCGTAAACGGATACAGACACATCATGGGGTGTTTATCGTCGACGTTAGCCGTAGACGAAGGACGGACGGATACAGACACAGCACGGGATGTTCATCGCCGACGTAACCCGTAGACGAGGGACGGACGGATACAGACACAGCATGGGATGTTTATCGTAAACGGATACAGACACAGCATGGGATGTTTATCGTAAACGGATACAGACACATCATGGGATGTTTATCGTAAACGGATACAGACACATCATGGGGTGTTTATCGTCGTCGTTAGCCGTAGACGAAGGACGGACGGATACAGACACAGCACGGGATGTTCATCGCCGACGTAACCCGTAGACGAGGGACGGACGGATACAGACACAGCATGGGATGTTTATCGTAAACGGATACAGACACAGCATGGGATGTTTATCGTAAACGGATACAGACACATCATGGGGTGTTTATCGTCGACGTTAGCGGTAGACGAAGGACGGACGGATACAGACACAGCACGGGATGTTCATCGCCGACGTAACCCGTAAACGAGGGACGGACGGATACAGACACAGCATGGGATGTTTATCGTCGACGTAACCCGTAGAAGAGGGACGGACGGATACAGACACAGCATGGGATGTTTATCGTAGACGTCAGCCGTAGACGAAGGACAGACGGATACAGACACCGCACGGGATGTTCATCGCCGACGTAACCCGTAGACGAGGGACAGACGGATACAGACACAGCACGGGATGTTTATCGTAGACGTCAGTCGTAGACGAGGGACAGATGAGAGAGGTTGGGTCAGTGAGAGGTATACACATAAATGAAAATTTGTGACCAGTACAAGAGTATCAAATTAATGACACATCACGATTCGTTTTGCCTATGTCAAAGAACACTGAACTAGAAAACGGCTAAGGCTTGGACTTAATGTTGCTACCAAGGAATTGCCAATACATGTACATTGGCGGGGAAAATATCTAAACCAGAAATTAAAACCCATCGCTGTGTTATGCGTGTATAAATAAGAATGGAATACGGCATGTTGGAAATTATGACAGAATACTGATGTCGTGCCAAAATTTTATCGATCGAAGCCACGGCAGAATGTGCCCAAAACTTGGAATACAGGCCCGTGCGTTCGAGTTTTCTATTTTAATCAGTGGATTGGATGTGATGACGCACATATCGTTAAATATATTCTAAGGCATATGGCGTGACAACCCGGAGTTTCTACTAAATCCTCTGTGGTCGCTTCATTTCCATAACTCCAAGATATGGTATTTGTACAGAATATATTTTTCAACACTCGTGCACCAATGACAGCTGAAACGGGACGATGGTGGTCGATACGTTTTCCCGGACTCTGCTGCTTTCCTCCAGATTATCGCAAGGTTAGCACAAAACACCGGAAAATCGATAAGGAACCTGTTTTAGAGGATTCTCACATTGTCAACTGTAGATAGGAGATGTTGATCCATCTTCGTACTGCGATAATCATAATATTTGTAAATTACGCAATTTGCCGAGCTACTGATCTTGATAGCATAATTAATTTGATAGCAGGTATCTGGCACCTAAACATATATACAAAAGAGCGTGCATATCAATTGTGCTTTAATCCACATATTCGATTCACGTTTCCGGAACACATTTTCACATCACACTTGACAGGTCAGTTTCGGTTTAAATCGGTAGGACCAGAGTTGACTGTTGATTGGATTAGGACAGACCTAATGATTTCATGTTGTTTCAAGGTCTGTATTATCATCTGCAGAGTTTCTGTCGGGGTCTATGGCTGAAATCTTTTACGTTTAAAGACGAACAGGCTACATATCGTGAATCAATATCTCTCTAAACCGACAAACAAAATGTAAATATGCCATCTTGCAAAAATTTATGTTGTAAAATTCTATTGGGAAAGGGAAAATATGTCAAAGTCAAAATAAATCAATATCGTCAACCCTATCTCTGTTCTCGGCCGTGGTCTGTTCCTTCGTTTGAGCGATATTTAGATAAAACGCGTTCTTTACTACAGAAGTACGGTTAGAAAGGATATAAAGACCAGTACTACTCGTGCCATATTTTACAGAAATTTTCTTATTATTATGTCTAGTTACAGAAATTTTCTGAACTGTTTGGTTTGTCTTATTAAGTTAAAGTCCCATTAGCAGCCAGAATAATTTAAGGACGTACCAGTTTCTGGATGTGGAGGAAAACCGGAGTACCCGAAGAAAAACCACTGACAGATAACTGTCCCACGTGGGTTTCTTTCGAACTCGCGACCAAGAGGTGGAGGGCTATTTATGAAGTGTCGGGACACCTTACCCACTCGGCCACCGCGGCCCCTAAGTGTTTGGCAAAATGTACGAACAGCTCATGAGGATCACAGCTTTTGGGATGCAGTATTGTGGAGGCATTTGTTTGACCAGTTATGTCTCTGTGAAACAGTAACTAGTATTACACAAGACATTCTATATAGCGGTGTACACATGTACATTTAATGATCACGCCGAAAGACATTTCTTGTCTTTGGAAGTTCAAACTTGGAACATGGGTTCACCTATGTTAGACGATGTGTCTTGTAACAAAAGCTGGTCATTCTGACAATCATTTTGACGTTTGGGCTATATCCTACACTACTTGATTTGTCACTGGAACGTCATCCTTATGGGATATAAGTTCAGCTTGGTTAGGAAGCAAAGTCAATCTGACCTACATTTAGACCTTCGACCTATATCCGATGGGACTGCAATTCGATTAATTTTCTCGTTATGACAGCGACTTAGTGCCGTTGGTATCGCCACGATATTACAAAATAGGTACTACAAAACTAAAAACGAGCTAAAGAAGTTTGGTTTTGGTTTCTTTTGTTTAACGTCCTATTAACAGCTAAGGTCATTTAAGGACGGCCTCCCGTGCGTGCGACATGCATGCGTGTGGTGAGTGCGTATGTGTGTTTTGGGAGGCTGCGGTATGTTCGTGTTAAGTCTCCTTGTGATAGGCCGAGCTAAAGAAGCAAATCGCCATTCTTAAATTATAGTTAGGAACTGCAGCTTATACAAATATTTTCAATGGGATTAAAGACAACTTTAGAGCTTTGAGAATCTTTAGCAGACATATCCGATAAATCAACATAATAACGTTAAGTTTTATTGATCTTTAATAATTTCTAGACAAGAATGAGTCTGAACGCAAATCAAGTTCAGTAAGTTTTACTCGTTCTGTAGAAGACGCCACGTTTGAAACCACAAATTAATACTTTTGTAAATTTACAAAAATGAAATGCGTATTTACATGTTTATATTTCAAAATGGTTTTAAAAAATAATTAAATCCCATTTTTAACCAATCACGATATCGGAATTTTTAAAAAATTTCTGTGCTGTTCTCAAAAATCAGAATAAGCCGAAACTCTTATCCCGGTTCTTTAAAACACTTTTAGTAGTTTCTGCTTTAAATTACAATTGAATTTACAAGCATAGTTCGTTAGCGCTCGTCATAATTGGCAAGCTGAAACGTTCACGTAATTTGCATATAGTTAAGTGTTGTAAAAGGTTCGGCTCGGTGCTTTTTTCGATACAAATGTGATCTGTCTTCGTATAGCTCCGATCGATTCCTCGGGGGCACTTGCACAAAAAAGCCTCATACATGACCAATCAGACGCGTCGTTTTATATGTTCTTCGGTTTGTTGGGCAGATACCCGACACATGGGAAACGGTTGTAATGAATTCATTTAACAAGTAATGCAGCTTTTGATTTCTGTCAATGTGTTGCTCTTGTTCTCTAAAAGTTTAACAGAAAACTTCCCAAATGCACGGATAAGTACTCGAGATTTTAAATCTAAAAAAAAATAAGCTGAAAAGTTTAAAACTATAAACTTAAGAATAATTCACAAACAAACACAAGTTTACATGTATATTTGTATATTATATTTTAAGTTTTTAAAAAATCAAATATTAATATCCAGAGGTTTAAGTACATTGCATTGTTCAACCTATAGGGTTGATTTCACAAAGACTTCTTTTTTAGGGGAAAGCATTGGCTACATACGCTTCAATTGGTTATCTACGATAAATCACATTTCGACATTGTTATGTCTAAGGCATGCACTAACTCAGATATACAATGCACAATCCCATTTTCAGATTTTTACGATATTTTATTAAATCTCGGTTACACACTATTGTGCTGAATAATATCGTCTGTTATTATGGGGAGGCGGTATAATAATCGTTCGTTATTATAGGGAGGCGGTATAATAATCGTCTGTTATTATAGGGAGGCGGTATAATAATCGTTCGTTATTATGGGGAGGCGGTATAATAATCGTCTGTTATTATGGGGAGGCGGTAGGATAATCGTCTGTTATTATAGGGAGGCGGTATAATAATCGTCCGTTATTATGGGGAGGCGGTAGGATAATCGTCTGTTATTATGGGGAGGCGGTAGGATAATCGTCTGTTATTATAGGGAGGCGGTATAATAATCGTCCGTTATTATGGGGAGGCGGTAGGATAATCGTCTGTTATTATGGGGAGGCGGTATAATAATCGTGTGTTATTATGGGGAGGCGGTATAATAATCGTTCGTTATTATAGGGAGGCGGTATAATAATCGTCTGGTATTATGGGGGAGGCGGTATAATAATCGTCTGTTATTATGGGGAGGCGGTATAATAATCGTCTGGTATTATGGGGAGGCGGTATAATAATCGTCTGTTATTATGGGGGAGGCGGTATAATAATCGTCTGTTATTATGGGGAGGCGGTATAATAATCGTCTGGTATTATGGGGAGGCGGTATAATAATCGTCTGGTATTATGGGGGAGGCGGTATAATAATCGTCTGTTATTATGGGGAGGCGGTATAATAATCGTTCGTTATTATAGGGAGGCGGTATAATAATCGTCCGTTATTATTGTGGAGGCGGTATAATAATCGTCCGTTATTATGGGGAGGCGGTATAATAATCGTGTGTTATTATGGGGAGGCGGTATAATAATCGTGTGTTATTATAGGGAGGCGGTATAATAATCGTGTGTTATTATGGGGAGGCGGTATAATAATCGTCTGGTATTATGGGGGAGGCGGTATAATAATCGTCTGTTATTATGGGGAGGCGGTATAATAATCGTGTGTTATTATGGGGAGGCGGTATAATAATCGTGTGTTATTATGGGGAGGCGGTATAATAATCGTGTGTTATTATAGGGAGGCGGTATAATAATCGTGTGTTATTATAGGGAGGCGGTATAATAATCGTCTGTTATTATAGGGAGGCGGTATAATAATCGTCTGGTATTATGGGGGAGGCGGTATAATAATCGTCTGTTATTATGGGGAGGCGGTATAATAATCGTCTGGTATTATGGGGAGGCGGTATAATAATCGTCCGTTATTATGGGGAGGCGGTATGATAATCGTTCGTTATTATAGGGAGGCGGTATAATAATCGTCTGGTATTATGGGGGAGGCGGTATAATAATCGTCTGTTATTATGGGGAGGCGGTATAATAATCGTCTGGTATTATGGGGGAGGCGGTATAATAATCGTCTGTTATTATGGGGAGGCGGTAGGATAATCGTCCGTTATTATGGGGTGGCGGTATAATAATCGTCCGTTATTATGGGGAGGCGGTAGGATAATCGTCTGTTATTATGGGGAGGCGGTATAATAATCGTGTGTTATTATGGGGAGGCGGTATAATAATCGTGTGTTATTATAGGGAGGCGGTATAATAATCGTCTGGTATTATGGGGGAGGCGGTATAATAATCGTCTGTTATTATGGGGAGGCGGTATAATAATCGTCTGGTATTATGGGGAGGCGGTATAATAATCGTCCGTTATTATGGGGAGGCGGTATGATAATCGTTCGTTATTATAGGGAGGCGGTATAATAATCGTCTGGTATTATGGGGGAGGCGGTATAACAATCGTCTGTTATTATGGGGAGGCGGTATAATAATCGTCTGGTATTATGGGGGAGGCGGTATAATAATCGTCTGTTATTATGGGGAGGCGGTATGATAATCGTTCGTTATTATGGGGTGGCGGTATAATAATCGTCTGGTATTATGGGGGAGGCGGTATAATAATCGTCTGTTATTATGGGGAGGCGGTATAATAATCGTCCGGTATTATGGGGGAGGCGGTATAATAATCGTCTGTTATTATGGGGAGGCGGTATGATAATCGTTCGTTATTATTGTGCAGGTGAACGGAATTTCATTGGTATAATCATATCGCGTAACCTCTTTTTAATCCGTGTGAAAAAAGTCGTATTTTCAAGGTCAAATTCATTGACCTTACCCTCCTGTTCATGAAATCTAGGTCAAATGAGGATAGTAAACCTACTATATAATGTCTTGGTGGACAAAGTCGGATTAATAAGACTATGGTTAATGTCACATTGGGGTTGAAGGTCAAATTCTTTGTCCCGAACATAACCTCAGACTCGATGAAGGTCAATGACGATGTGTTATGTAGCACTTCCGGATCTGGTGTGTCAGATAACCTGTGTACAATGACCTACTGTTTTAGGACCCGTATAAAGTATTTGCACGTTTCTTTGAAAATCTTACAGAATTTCTCCTGTATAATCAGTCGGTGATCTTCACAACCTTGCCCACCTATCAGAGCCATCGCCATGCTTCCTGTTGCGTACCTCTATACCTCTGATGTGGACCAAACTATTACAAGGAAGACTTAGATTATAAAATTATACGTCCGTAAACGATTGTACAACAATCAGTAATGACTGGTAAATACTTAAAAGCCCGGAAGAAGGAAGTACTTAGTATCATCCTCATATGACCCTGGAAAAACAACATAACACCATAATTAAACCTAGATTAAGAACAAGCATTTAAAAATAGTTTTGTGTGAAGAGATGCAATATTGCAAGATTAGCTAAAATAGCATGGTTCATATATACCCATTGAACATACATGTATATACTAGTATGTACTTCTACAGAACACTACAATAGCATTGTGTCGAGATATGATAGGAGTTTAATGTCACATAAACGCCTCTATGTCTGTGATCAGTCCACAGGGACCTGGTTATCAATACCATCACGTGTATTGCGTATACGCCAACATATTAGGGGTCCTATGTATGTTTTGTATGTGTGTATTACAACCGATGACAAGCTGTGTCGTCACACTGATGTCACTGTTTATGGTCTCTCAGTACGTATAAAAGTTATTGTTTTACAACACCTACTTGTAGATTGTGTTGGAATGTGAAATAAAATTTGACCTACATGTACACATACAGACTGATCATAACGTACCCTCCACAAACCTAAACAAACTGTGCATGTGTTGGTGTTCAATCTAATTAAATAAGGCTTGTGGCTCCACCATTCTTCTATAATCAGCGAGACACGCTTGTTCCTGAGTGCAGCATAGAGGAGCGGGATTACAAGTCAAATTGTAATTGGATTGCTTAAACCACAGGGAATTGACACTTAAAGTATTTTTTTTACTTTAGTCCCCAGCCGCCATAGATTCTATTTATCACAAAACTCATATTCATATATAATAAACGAAAACCCTCGATAAACGTAAACAATCTGTGGCTCTAGAAAGGTAATAACTTTTAAATGAAACAAATGACACAGAATCGATACTATTATCCGTCCTGCGGCGTATGTAGAACTTCCTGATGCGTAAACAATTAGATATTTTAAATCTTTTTTAGCACCGAGTGTATTTTCTTTTAAAAAGTGTCGTTTATCACACTGTAACATTATACAACTTCTACTGTACCTGTGTACGTGTACGTAGACCGAACAAGAGACTAATTTTCAAGTGTTTTGTTTCCTGAATAGCCGTCCGCTTGCTATCAGACAGGAAGTGATGCGGAAGCAGAACGAGGTGGCGTAAAATAGTCCCTTTGGTGACTTCATATGACATTGAAACTTTCCATGAAAATGGGAGACGGGAGACAATAACAATTATTCACAGGAGTGGGGGGGGGGGGGGGGGGGGGGGGGGTATAGTAGGTTTGCGTTGGTGTCTTGTTCAGGCTCTGTCGTAACACTATTTGTTTCTCTTAGTTATTGTACAAGATGATACGGAAAAGTGGGTTTACCTATGAATGTATTACTTTATTAAAATATCGCATACATATATAAGTGGAGTAAATTACGGGGATTTCCTACATATTGAAGCTGTTCGGTCGTCCAAAAGCCTTACAGGCTGGACCAGGCATAGCAAGTTGTCTACTGTTCCAACGACTACGAATTACGGTGACTACCAAACCCCATTTAGATACATATATTTCAAGATTAAAAAAAAAATCTTCGAATTTTCAACGCTCAGGCTAAAATAGACTGTTAGAGGAGTAACTGTTCAATCAGAAAGATTTTTTTTCGTAATTCTCAGAAACGTCGTTTAAAAGGATTATTTCCAGTGGTTTAAGTAGTATCATTACAGTACAGAACTACAACTATATTTCAGTGTATTCTGTAAAGCAGTGTTCACTTTGAGGTACGGACAAAAGCCCCCCCCCCCCCCCCCGGACATTAGCCCCCCCCCCCCGGACATTAGCCCCTAGGACAAAAGCCCCTCCGGACAAAAGCCCCTTCACACTAATCAAAAAGTGGACAAAAGCCCCTTCATAAAAAAAAATGATATTTATTTTTTTAATGATTTTTAATTGCTACATATGCATATGTCATCAGTAGCTTCGGCAAAAGCACTTCATAAAAAAAAATGATATTTATTTTTTTATGATTTTTAATTGCTACATATACATAACATATGTCATCAGTGGCTTCGGCAATGTAAACAACCGGTTCCAACAACAACTACTTGAACTGTTACATAAATAATAAGCTGTTACACAGTTGTTTGGTAGGTTTTTATTGATGTTGTGTTCTCCTGGAAAGAAATATATCATTGATGGCTTCATTGTTTCTTTGATTTTAATCATTCCTAAAATCAAACTTTTCTTATTACAACGCAGTGCAACATGTTTGGTTAGGTACTTATTATATTATAATTTGAGACACTGCAAATAGGGATCAAATGTTTATTGCTTTTGTAGGCATTTCTTTGATTATCAATATTTGCAGTATATTAATTAGGAAGTCAAAAATTATCAGTGATCAGTAACAATATGTTCATCATGGAGAGTTTCCTGAAATTTTTAGCTTACTTAATAATATAAAGTTTGAAAAAATAAATTATGATGTTTAACCACAGACATATAATGCTACACTGACATTGAACCAAGGACCTTCATTTTCCACACAATTATTCTCCAAATTTCAGAGATAAAAACAACAATATATATATATATATAATTTCTGTTTTTCAAAAGTACAGATTTATATAAAGTATACCAGCTAAATTTCTAAAGAAGGGGCTTCTGTCCGGGGGGGCTAATGTCCGGGGGGGCTTTCGTCCGGAGGGGCTTTTGTCCTAGGGGCTAATGTCCGGGGGGGGGGGCTAATGTCCGGGGGGGCTTTTGTCCTACACTCGTTCACTTTTGAGTGTGAATTATCAAATAATTCGTACAGATTTTAGAATTACATAATTGTATTACGATAGTTTCGATTTTCTGGATTTATTAACATTTTATATCATGCAGAAATATACTGTGCACGGTGACGGAGACTTCACCAGTTCAACACTTACATACCTATAAAAGCGAGGTAAACAACCTACTGCTTTGTCTTTGTCTGTCTGTGTGGCTGTCCTATATATACGGCCAACTACACATAAATCACCTGATGTACAGAGTTGATAATTCTGCTCATGGTATTATGAGTCTAAAATTACTAAGCCAGTGTCGTTTGCAATATATCGACTAATATGACACGCGCGAATTAGCCATTTTTTCCAATATACACAGATTATCGACTGTCCGTCAGCATCAGACGGGGTCGGGGTGTTGTGGAGCTGTCACCATATATGATGTAATTATAAACTCACGTCAATTCTTGGCACCAGCTGACACCACACCAGTGTCGCTTATCTGGTGCGATTTTCACCTAGGGCCGAGATTGGTCGGATTATGCACATATCATGTGTCATTATATGATGTACATTGGCGATGTGTGATGGACATGTGGAATTATGTTAATATGCTATAATGTGTCATTTTGCCAACAAGTGATGTACATTTGCTATTATGTTATGTTCATTAAAATTTTGTCGTTTTGTGATATATAGTTGTCATTATGTAATGTACAGTTGTCATTATGTGATGTATAGTTGTCGTTATGTGATGTATAGTTGTCGTTATGTGATGTATAGTTGTCGTTATGTGATGTACAGTTGTCGTTATGTGATATATAGTTGTCAGTATGTGATGTATAGTTGTCATTATGTGATGTATAGTTGCTATTATGTGATGTACAGTTGTCATTATGCAATGTACAGTTGTCACTATGTGATGTACAGTTGTCATTATGTAATGTACAGTTGTCATTATGTAATGTACAGTTGTCATTATGTAATGTACAGTTGTCATTATGTGATGTACAGTTGTCATTATGTAATGTACAGTTGTCATTATGTGATGTACAGTTGTCATTATGTAATGTACAGTTGTCATTATGTAATGTACAGTTGTCATTATGTAATGTACAGTTGTCATTATGTGATATACAGTTGTCATTATGTGATATACAATTGTCATTATGTGATGTATAGTTGTCATTATGTGATAAACAGTTGCCATTATTTGATGTACAGGTGTCATTATATGATGTACAGTTGTCATTATATGTAGAGTTGTCATTATGATATATTCAGTTGTCGTTATGTGATGTAGAGTTGTCAGTATGTGATGTACAGTTGTCACGATGTGATGTACAGTTGTCGTTATGTGATGTATAGTTGTCACTATGTGATGTATAGTTGTCATTATGTGATGTAAAGTTGTCATTTTGTGATGAACAGTTGTCATTATGTGATGTACAGTTGACACGATGTGATATACAGTTGTCATTATGTGATGTACAGTTGTCATTATGTGATGTATAGTTGTCGTTATGTGATGTATAGTTGTCATTTTGTGATGTAGAGTTGTTATTATGTTATATACAGTTGTCACGATGTGATGTACAGTTGTCATTATGTGATGTACAGTTGTCGTTATGTGATGTACAATTACCATTTTGTGATGTAGAGTTGTCGTTATGTGATGTAGAGTTGTCATTATGTGATGTATAGTTGTCATTATGTGATGTACAGTTGTCGTTATGTGATGTACAGTTACCATTATGTGATGTACAGCTGTCGTTATGTGATGTACAGCTGCCATTATGTGATGTACAGTTGTCGTTATGTGATGTATAGTTGTGATTGTGTGATGAACAGTTGTCATTATGTGATATACAGTTGTCATTATGTAATGTACAGTTGTCATTATGTGATGTACGTTTGTCGTTTTGTGATGTACAGTTGTCATTATGGGATGTACAGTTGCCATTGTGATGTACGTTTGTCGTTTTGTGATGTACAGTTGTCATTATGTAATGTATATTTGTCATTATGTGATGTACAGTTGTCATTATGTGATGTACGTTTGTCGTTTTGTGATGTACAGTTGTCATTATGTAATGTACAGTTGCCATTATGAGATGTGCGTTTGTCGTTATGTGATGTACAGTTGTCGTTATGTGATGTACAGTTGTCGTTATGTGATGTATAGTTGTCATTATTTGATGTATAGTTGTCATTATGTGATGTATAGTTGTCATTATGTGATGTATAGTTGTCATTATGTGATGTACAGTTGTCATTATGTGATGTAGAGTTGTCATTATGTGATGCAGAGTTGTCATTATGTGATGTAGAGTTGTCATTATGTGATGTACAGTTGTCATTATTTGATGTATAGTTGTCATTATGATATGTACAGTTGTCATGTGATATACATTTGTCGTTATGTGATGTACATTTGTCGTTATGTGATGTATAGTTGTCGTTATGTGATGTACATTTGTCATTACGTTATTTATAGTTGTCGTTATGTGATGTACAGTTGTCATTGTGTGATGTATAGTTGTCGTTATGTGATGTACAGTTGTCGTTATGTGACGGACAGTTGTCGTTATGTGATGTATAGTTGTCGTTATGTGACGGACAGTTGTCGTTATGTGATGTATAGTTGTCGTTATGTGATGTACAGTTGTCACGATGTGATGTATAGTTGTCATTATGTGATGTACAGTTACTATTATGTAATGTACAGTTGCCATTATGTAATGTACGTTTGTCGTTTTGTGATTTTATCTGTCATTATTCGATGTATATGCAATAGACCTATCCGTATTATAAACTCATTTCCTTGTCCAATTGTTTGATTCCTTGTGAGGGCTAATGTTTTAGAAGGGGACTTGTCACTCGATCTGACCTTACTAAGAGTCACGGCAAATCACGCTGGAGATTTTGCCCTCTAGTACCAAAAGAGAGACACTACCAAATATGGTATCGACTAAGTATATGCAGTAATTAGAAGAAGGCACAGGGCCTTGAGAAATTGTTATTATATATTTATCTCAGTGTAAATAAGAATATAGTTTAGACGTTTGATGGAGTAATGTCTAATCTTTTATAATAATGACACCCCTCTTTGGTTTAAGTTTCCTGTTTACTGATTTTGATATATTTCATACACATTTTTATCGCCCCTAAACGTCTATATCCACGTGTTAAATTTTGGCTGATATTCATTTTATGAACCAATTTGTTTCACAAAGCTTTACGTCCAGAGTTATCTACTTCAGCTTTGAACAAATTATATCTCTGTCAGCGGTCGACTAACCTCATTCTCATGTATCAGAGTTACTTTACACCGTTTCACTTTGAGAGTATAGCAATGTAGCTTGAGAGTCGATGGGGACTGAGAATGTTCAATCCAAGTAGATAGGGTTTTTCATAGTTATTTAAGCCCTGCTGATATTCACTGGAAACCCACTTTATCGTACACATATACATTGTATGTCTTTCAACCGAGCATCGTTGGTTTAACATTAAATTCAATATCACAATGCACAATGCATTCTGTGAGGTATAAACCGTTATTGAGGGAAAGAAGAGCATGACATGGTGTCAAAAAATAATAATCATAAAAAAAAGTTTTTTATCATTAAGTTTTAATTATCTCGATAAAGTATTGTGAATAGGATAACTGCATTGTGCATCTGTTTCTAGACGTTTAACAAGGGGGAAGTTTTATCTTGCTATCCTCGGTTTAGGCCTAGTAAAGACATTTATGCTGGTACATATTGTTTGAGTATATACTAGGCCAAACTTAAATGACTTTGTTTCCTGTTCGCCGAGATAAAATTACGTTCTGACTTCCGGAATAGTAAGGCTAACTTCCGGAATAGCTTAGACACTTGAAGGGGATCTAGCCCAGCCAAACAAGATCTTTACAGAACGCTCTACAACAAGTTACACCTATTTTATATTAAATGTTCATATACATCACAAAACCCAGTTAAAAGTTAACGTTCCTTAACGATTTTCAATTTCTAAATTTGAGCATAAATTTAGAATTCATGAGGCCTTCTTTATCAGATGCCAGCTTAATATGGGATCAAAGGTTTTATTCAATAGAAATGCATATATTGTACTGATTTGAAGTTTAATATTTTTAATTCTATGAAATCATAGTGAAATGATTCAAATAGAGAATCCGTAATAGAATCCGCCATGCGGTGTGGATATACCAGAGCAAATCCCTTGTGATACACTATACATACTATTAAAAATAAACTCATACGGACTTCCTTGTGACAGTTTCGGTTTATTCTATTTTTTAAGATATAGTTTTACACGGATTACACACAACAACTCACATCAATAAATACGGAAGTTTGATTCGCTAAAATCACGATATTGACTTGCCTATGTGAAAGGATGTTTGTATGTCAGTTTGTATACACGTATTGTGCTACAGGAATTACCTCTTTGTGGAAATGCGTGATGGCATAAAGAATTTATCTTTAACCATTTTTTTTCTATTGCACAGACGTGTTCTTAAAATCCAGTACTAATCTTGGTATTGAACCCACTCAGTTCCTTTATAACGGCCACAGGAACATGATAATTTATTACAATCTGTATGTGTAAATATGTACTTTCCAATGTGTGTGTAGCACATTGTCAGACGCTTGAGGGCTAGATTAATGAAAACCAAGAGAAATCATTTTAACCGAATTTTAATCTAGCACCCTAAAACGTCTGCAAATGTGTTTTACACAGAACTAGGGAGGGTCCAAATACATACAGATGTAACAAATTCTTAGGTCTATGTGATAACGGCATCAATTCATTGTGTTGTTAACAGTACGCAGAGGTTTTGGGATTTCACAGCACACAAATTCATCTGAATAGCATAAAGCTGTTACCTGAAGGAAACGTGCTGGACAGTAGACTGTGTGAATGGCTACAGCGACTGAAGTAGACATGGTTGACGGATTGTTTTGTGTTTATCTAATCCAGTCGGACTCTGCGGACTTCACTGACATTTTAAAGCATTGTTAGGTTGCCTCCGAAATATATACTAGTATCCTCGTCACTATATCCTATCTCCATAGCTACCGTGCGGTAATTATTCACTGAATACATGTAACAGTTCTGACTATGAGTGTTGTAGTATTGTGTAATACTTTTATACAGTTTTAAATATATACGCAAGAAATAAATTTAAAACCAGATAAACTGTTGAAATACACAGTATAGAAATTGAGCTTTCTGTTCAACGGGAGGTAACTCGTGTTACGTTCTAACTACTTGGTATGTCTAGAAAGGAATGCTGTATGCGTAATACTGGTTATTTTTGTAGTTGATAAAGATCAAACATTCCTCTTTAGAGATGGAATGTATAAGATAACGGTGTGTATATGTTGCTTTGATGTTAAAGAAGGTATAATGTATAGGAGAGGTTTATAAGAAGTGTGTGGCTATGTTTTTTTTCGCGTGAAGTTACTGATACTGACATTTACAAAACTAAAGTCATATAGGGTCTACGATATTCATGTGAAAAATATGTGTACGGTTTTCAAGAAAACGTCTCTCATGTAGAATAGATGGATACTTTACACTGTTTTATTTTCACTGTCATAACCGTAATTAAAGGAGATATTGACGGTAATTTCCCGCCAACTCATCATTATCGTACTGATGATAATTATACCTACCTATTTTAACATACAAAAACCGCATTCTTCCCGTTATTATCAAGGTAAAATAGACTTCATTACACACAATATTATGGTGGCTGATTTCGGCCATGTCGCATCGGCGCCCCGGCCATGCGAAGAGCGACAGTGCGTCATGCAACAAAATAACTCGCCATGCGACACCGAATCGCGACATAGTAGAAATCAGCCATCTTATTATAAAGTTATACATATGAGGAAAGAAATGTGTAGTATTTGCTGGATTTTGTTCTCTTGAAACGAGTTACGGAGAGAATTGTGCGATCCATCCGTCAGTAAACAGTTCTCGTTATCATATTACTCGTTCCTGGATGGAGGATGACGCAAACACAGAGCACTGCCTATTGGTCCAAACCATTGTCGGTTACATTTAAAATGTCCTTGGTGACCTCGTGATCTAGATTAATCTTGTTATAATATTCATCTCCTGGATAGACTAAGATAACACATGATCATCGAGATTATACGTTCATGTTATTTGGTTTTATAGGCCGCTAACGGAAAGGAGTCTCAATTTAATTCAGAAGTCATATTCGTGCAGAAACGCATTGAAGCATATATATTGGTTGAGGACTAACGGTATCAAAATTGATGAAATAGTTAACAATCGATGTAACATATTTATACTTGGTATCCCGAATTCAAGGAAGATGTCCATGTATGCTTTATAAATAATAAATACCATTTTCAAGATCGACAAAGAAAATCAATACAGTACAGTTGGTCGGTAAGATATATTATTTCTAATAATTAGAAATAATATTTGCAAAGAAATATTCTAACATAATACATAGTCATGGTCAGAGTCTTAAAATATAATAAATATATATTTTAGACACTGACCAATGTGCGTTTGGAGGTTATGTCCCCTGAACGGATTATGAACATTCTATTCAATAGGTGTCGCTTAGTACCTACTCTTTCTGCTCTCGCTGCACAAAAGAGTTCTCGACAACAAACGTACACAACCTGCCAGCACTTGTACTCTACAAAATGGAACAAGGGGATTACGGGACACGTGAGACAATATTTACACTATTATTGTTTGTTTTTTATGCCACATTAGCTGCTATAATACCACCTTTCAGGTCAACATACATAGCAGTGTAAAAACTTAAGTTAATGCAAATAAATGAAACGTGAGAATGCAGTTTCGTGGAGACGAATGTTTTTACATACCGTATATGTAAATTAACCCAAAATATTGTATAATATATCAGAGTCGATATGTTTTCCTTGTATACAACCAAAAATTATTTCCAAAAACTTTTAGCCACAATAATCTGATAATTGTGATTCCAATCAATGGCCCGATAATGCCCGAGTGCATGTAATAACAGTTCACAAACATGATTTATCACTGTTTATTGGTTATATATAGACTGATATAGTGATATACATATACAGTCTGCATAGTGAAGAGCCATTCTTACATATTTAATATATATTGTGTTATAGAAAAAAGCTCATCAGTTGATTATTTCTGATAATATCAATAACCTACAACATTTTGTTGACAGAACCCATTAACTATTGTGGTTAGACCAAATTATCGAAATACATGTATAAACACTACATTGGAGAAAACTGCCAACTTGCGTGTAATACGCAAACTCGACTACAGTATATATACCAGTAGCCAGAGTTTCCTCTGGCCCTAACACCATGTCTGGTGTAGGACCAGAGTGTACTACTATATGAAAACATGGAATTCTCCGACACCTTTTGGTGTCGCTAAGATTTTGGTGCAAATACAATAACATGGGGTGTGACATAACATCTACCTTCCAAATATGGATAAATGAGATATTTATTTACCACAGAACACCCATTTAGTATCATCTAGGTGTTTTATTCCGTCAGTATAAACCCTCGCTTTATGCTAGTCAGAATCTCATTTTTCCATATATGTAAGGGAAATGTAGGTGTTATGTCACACCCGATCTTTTTGTGTTTGCACCTAAATTTTAGCGACAATAAGCGATGTCAGAGAATTCCACGTTTTCATATATGTAGTAGTGCGCTCTGGACCTACACCAGACATGGTGTCAGGGCCAGAGGAAACTCAGGCTAATATACCAGTTGGAATATGATGTTTTATGATTAAATGAATGCGACTTGGATTAAAAAAATTTAAAAAGCAAAGTTATTGATTACATTTATTTTTATGACAACTTAACCTTATCCTTAATACTTAATATGGGCTTATACACTGTAAAATATGGTAGTTTGAGTTGTAATTCTATGATACAATAGGAACCAAGTGTTATAGTACATTTTATGCAGATCAACATAATGCTTCTTTGATAATCTTGGTAATTTTTATCTTTTTTTTTTTTTGTAGAATTTCAAATTTTTGTGGTCCTTCCTAAAAAAATTTGCTAGATGTCAGAATCTAGCACAAGGTATGTTATTTTGTATGAAATGTTGCATATCATTATATTTGCTTTAGATTATTATGTTATGTACATTATATATAATTACATGCAAACAGTTAACTGCCTGATGGCTTCATGGTAAATATGTATTGAACATGATATACCTATATTGTATAAAAAAAATTTGACAAGATATCGATCTACAAATGATATTCTAGTAAATAGACCACCCTGCTGATGTAAGCCCCCTCCCCCAAATTTGAAGATGAAAGCTGTTAGCAACACCGTATATTTTACAGTACAATAAAAGATTCTAAAATTATGGATTCTTGATAAGGAAAATATTTGTATTTTTTCATGTGAATCAGCATACATTATTCACCTTCTTTTCATGACAACTATCATTTTAGCCATTGGATTATTTTCGTTGCAGCTCCCTTTGGCTTAAGGAAATGAGATAGTCTGAATCAGGACAATGTCTACATCCCGCAGAGTACAACATGACAAAAGGTGAATAGAAATACTGTGTCACATGGGATAGTTTTGGTCTTACATTTAATCACTGACAGAAATATAACTGATAGATAAAAAAAGGAATCCTGATCTTCCCTTCCAACAAATGTCAATGGTATCCTGCCACATACATTCTTTCATACGAAAAAACAACTAAAATCTTTGAAATTATTTAAACTAGAGGATTAATAATCCAACAAGTAAATTCCCTCCTTTGTTACTTCACTTTTTGTTTCCTGTTTTTTTTTTGTATAAATATGTCAATTGAGAAAGCCAACAGAATGTACCATGACAATTGTGCATTTCTGTGATATATTATACCAGCGCTACAATGCTTAGGTTTTTGCCATAGTCCATCCTATTTTAACAATATGGGATGACCAAGATAACACTGTTAAAATAACTGCTTAATTATTTTATTGATTTGTTTATATCCTGTTAAACCTGTCTGAATGAAATAAAAATGAATGAGTATATGTATAGTAGTTGGAATACTGTGTTGTGAGTTAATTAGTAGGCTGTCATAAGTATACATGTCTAAAGGTAGTGGATAATAAAAGAAGTATATATATAAGTAATACATAGTGAGATTTATTTAAATTAATAAGGATAGGAAGGATAAACTAAGTGAAGATGTTATTGAATTATTAAATGATAATTTGTTTTGTAGGAGACTTGATAACCTGAAGAAGGAGAGTGTTAAGTTGAACCGGGATGTGGAGCATTTACAGGATGCATTGCTGCTGCATCAACGTTTCCAGGAAGAGGAAGACACAACTATCAAGGGCATGATCAGGTACAGTACAACATACATCTGTGGTCTATTAGTAGGATGTAATCTAGCTTTTTTACCAAATGGTTGCTATTTCAAGTCCCGGCATGGGCGTTGTTTGGTATCCTTTACTGCATTGTGTTTTAGTTAGCTCAGCTGTAAACGAGTGGTAGGGCAAGGCAAGAATTGTCATGTTGGTATATCCTAAGTTGTTAGTGCTGAAATATTAGCTCTGGCTATATGCTTCCCAGGGAATTGAAAAAGAATGGCTGGTTACTAAATGGCCGGATAATCATTTGTAAACTGCTATGAGACAGCTATGTTGTTGTGATATAGCAGTATATTAAACTCCAAATATTTATCATTGTTATAACAGAACATTGAAATAGACAGTCATTGGTAATTCTACCGAACAGCAATTTATATGAGTTTATTATCAAACATGGGGTTATTGCTGGACATCAATACTGTACTTAATTTGTGAGACACATTTTTGTAGTTAATTTATCAGGCCAAGTTTAGGTCTGTCAAAAATTCAAATATATTGATGATTAATGATTTGTAACTTTGATGTAAAAATGTTTTTTTCTATAGATGAAATTGATTACAGCTGCTGTGGTGTCTGCTGTGAATTAAAATACTCAATACTTTTAAATCCTAAATGCATTAACTTTCTACAATATGTGTAAATCTACATTCTCAATTTACTGAACATTGCTAATTTTTCAGAAAAGAGATTGGAGGGTCTATTTGGCAGCATGGTGGAGCTGGAAAGTTAAGGACATACAAGTCTACAAAGGACCTCTCGGATCCCTATGGAATAGGTACTCCAAAGTCAAAGACTAAAGAATCCAGTGGAACAAAGGTCACGAGGATGGTCAGTAGTGATGGGAATGAAACAAATGACTTCAAACATAGTGGCTTACATGGCAGTTCAAAACCTTCTAACAAGAACAGTTCATACAAACATGTAGGGAATAACAATGAAACCGTTTCTTATCTCTCAGATGGAAGTACCAGCAAAGACATTGATAAGTTTAAGGTGAAAGCATTAGTTGGGAGAGATGTGTCTCCTAGGAATGAGAGTCCTGGGAATACAACAGAAGAAAATGATCAGAGCAGAACAATTGGAAATTACGACTGGCAAAAAATGGAAACGTTAAAAACAAAAGTGATAAAGAAAGCCAGTGCTAATGTTATCACACGCAAGAGATCTGCTGTAAAATCCAAAGATAAAATTCCAGAGAACAAGAAAGCTCTCTCAGAAAATTCTTTGTCAAATACATCAGGAAGAGTGAGAAGTGCTCCTGTGAGGGCTCGGCGAGAAAATAGCAGGGAAAGAAAAATTGAAAGTGTAAAAGTAGAAAAGGTACTGAAAGAAAATAAAAAACAACAAACAATACATGAAACTCGAGTACCAAGAAATTCCATCGAAGTTGAATCTAATGAAAGTCAGAAAGAATCTCATAGATTGTCTAGTCCCAGGTTTCCAAAGCAGACAAATAGAATTTTCGTAGATGATGCTGATTCTGGAAGCAAGTCACCATTGGAAACAAGTTATCAGACTATACCTCATAACAATGATCAGCAAAACGTCTTTCATTCGCCGAATACAAGTCCAAAACAGGTGCCAAAATGTGACCCAGATGTGCACTTGTGGTTACGAAGGCTTGGATTACTTGAAGAGGAGAAGTATGTACAGATTTTTGCCAAAAATGAAATAGACATGGAAGAACTATTACTGCTTTCTCCAGAACACTTAAACAGTCTTGGAGTGGTTGCAGTTGGAGCATTTAACAAAATTGTACGTGGGATTCAGGAACTACAGCAAAAATCCAGTCCAACTGGTGAAGTTTTGTCATCAAAGTCCAATAAAACAGGATCACATTGGGAAACAAGCACAACAGATCACTGTCCCTCAGTGTCAGAGAATGACTGGGACCCTAATCAAGATGATCCACCGCAAAGAACTTCATCATCTTTATGGCAAAACACACCTATGCAAGTTCCAAAGCGGATAGCTGATGGAGCTAAAATGTTAAACACAAGAAATCCTAATAGTCAAGATCATATCTCGGATAAGATGAGTTCTCATTCATCTGAACCTAATCATTTTGACAAAATGATCCTTTTTGAACACGATTTGCACAACGAAAAATCCAAACCAGTGCAGGTGGAAGAAAGTAAAAAGGACACAAAAAAACTGGACATTAATGGAAATACCAGAATTTTATCTCGATGTAATAGCTTCAGTTCCAGAACATCAACATCAAAACCACCGATTAAACGTGAACAAGAGAGGACAAGTAGGAAAGATACAGAAAAAAAATCAGATAAAACGAAAAGTGTTCAGAGTAAGTTGCAACCTCGACCAAGGTCAAGGTCACTCTCAAGGCGTGGGAGTGTGAGTAAAACTGATGGGAAGACTAATATTGTCACTGAAAAGACAAAACAGAAGACACCTAATCAACAAGATGGGGTTTCTTCGGACACAGGTGGGCAACAAAAGAAACATGCAGGTAATTATATGCCATCAGAGTTTTAATTGATATTTGAAATCATTTTCTGAAATGTGTGGAAAGATATCAGCACATTTTCCTATTGTAATATTTCACAATACTTATCTAATTATTTTTCTAAGATCTGAAGAAATAGGAAACATTCAATTTGATAGATTACTGAATAGGGAATAAAAGGTCAGGTTTTCGGGATCAAAATTATTAGGTTTGTTTGCTATTTTCATTGTTTCCTTAAACTCCATAATTCCCCTCTTTGCTAGAGAAGAAATGCATAATGAGTTTTGTCAGATGTCTAACTACCAATTTCTGTTCACTCAATGCATTTATTGAAAATTCTTTATTTTTTTTTCTACAGCTGTTATTGCAGCAGCTCGGCGACTTGAAGACAGACAGAAAATGGAGAAGGACTATGAAGAAAAGGAACAGAAATCAAGGGAACGACGAAAACAACAAAGAGATGAATTAGCTGCCAAGCACTTATCTCGAGAAAGGAGCCGGGTAAATATTGTTACTGTTAACTTTGTAGAGTAAATAGATATCATTGCCTGATTATGAAATAGATATGTTTCTTGGATACACAGACAAATAACTGTTGTTTATAGGCAGCCACATACAAAGAATTGTCTAATACAGCAGAGACAAATCTGTTGCTTATTGACAGTACAAACAAATAACTTGTGTATTGACAGTACAGACAAATAACTTGTATATTGACAGTACAGACTGTTTATTGACAGTACAGACAAATAACTTGTTTATTGACAGTATAGGCAAATTACCAGGTTACTGACAGTACAGACAAACAACCTGTTTATTGACAGTACAGACAAATAACCTGTTTATTGACAGTATAGGCAAATTACCAGGTTACTGACAGTACAGACAAACAACCTGTTTATTGACAGTACAGACAAATAACCTGTTTATTGACTGTACAGACAAATAACTTGTGTATTGATCACAGTACAGACAAATAACTTGTTTATTGACTGTACATACAAATAACCTGTTTATTGATCATGACTGTACAGACAAATAACCTGTTCATTGACAGTATAGACAAATAACTTGTTTATTGGCTGTACAGACAAATAACCTGTTCATTGACAGTACAGACAAATAACCTGTTCATTGACAGTACAGACAAATAACTTGTGTATTGACAGTACAGACTGTTTATTGACAGTACAGACTAATAACTTGTTTATTGACAGTACAGGCAAATTACCAGGTTACTGACAGTACAGACAAACAACCTGTTTATTGACAGTACAGACAAATAACCTGTTTATTGACTGTACAGACAAATAACTTGTGTATTGACAGTACAGACAAATAACTTGTTTATTGACTGTACAGACAAATAACCTGTTTATTGACAGTACAGACAAATAACCTGTTCATTGACAGTATAGACAAATAACTTGTTTATTGACAGTACAGACAAATAACCTGTTCATTGACTGTACAGACAAATAACCTGTTCATTGACAGTACAGACAAATAACCTGTTCATTGACAGTACAGACAAATAACCTGTTCATTGACAGTACAGACAAATAACTGTGTTTTATATTTGTCAACAGATCTGTTGTTCATTGACAGTACAGACAAATGTGTTGTTCATTGACAGTACAGACATATAAGTGTTGTTTATTTTTGTATAGAGAACAGATGAAGAGGTTGTGGACACCATGGCCAACATACAGCAATGGGCATCCGATGTCACCAATCACACGTTGGCAGATCTCCTGACAGTCAGTGTGCTTGACACTGGAAGCCATACAGGTCAGTTCCTCTGGTCAAAGTATTAGATAATTAATTTGTTGCTTGTTAAAGTCATGTGTTGATGTTAACATACAAAATTGTAAGTTGAGAATACAAATGTACACAAAGATTAAAAAAATACTTGATGTAAGTACACTAGTACTGGGAACTTATTTAATCCATCATGTACCTTCATGTTGTACAATAATGTCTGGACTTTAAAATGACTGAATGCTGGGAAAATTTTAAATGGAAAAAAATAGAGATGACTGAATTAATGAGCTGCATAGTGAGACAGCCTGATTAGTGGCACTTGAGCTGTCAGATTAATGAAGCTGGTTGATGAGACAAGCAGCTAGGCTTATATTAGGCAGTGTAAATGAGGCTGGATGATGAGACGACTGAATAAGGTAACTGTATTTAGTGAAGTCAAATAAGGAGACAGGTGGATTTGTACGGACTTGATTAAAAATCTATAAAATGAAACAACTAGACTACGGTACTAGTGACTGCAGGACTAACGAGGATAGCCTCATCAATAAAAACTAAATTGTTACAGATGAACCAGAGTCTATGGGAGTTACCAATCCCACTGTGTTGAAGGAGAATGGATCTGGGCCATCATACAGTAGACGTGCCCCTAAAGTGTCAAATAGACAGAGCCTGGCTTTGCCTCTGAGTACCAGTGACATCACCAAGAATGACCCCAGTAAGACTCGCTGTCATTGTGTTTTATTTTTAATACATTTTAACAGCCAGAAATTTTTAATAAGGATATATACTGCCTTAAAGTGACTTAAGTCTCCTTTCAAAAGAGCTCGACTCTTGACTAGCACATTTGTAGGGACATATCTTTTAGATTTATAATTTATGTCATAATACTGACCTTACTGAGCCAGAACCTTCCGTTATGTAATGACTTACCAATAGATAGCTGATTCTGTTATTTGCAGTGATATCATTCTACCATTTACTGATCATAAGTCTCCACGATGAGAATTTTTGCCCCCTTCACAACGAACAAAGAAACAGTCTGTCATATGTATGCTGATGTATTTTGTGCTTAATTTTCAGATAAATTTCTGGTTTCATCTTCTCTGAGAATTTCTTCTCGACCTCCAAAACACAACACTACAAAGCAGGGGTCATCAAATGCTGTACGGGACTTGGAACAGCAGGTAAATAGATTTTAGGACTAACTGCATATAAATTGCATAATTAAATCATTCATGTGGAAAAGTACATTCCTTAAAGTTTATGTGCTAAATACAATCACAAACCAGGTGCAGCATTAACACAACAAATAACAGATATTTTTGTAGTTTTTCGTTGGGTCACGAGTTCGAAATCCACGTGGGGCAGTTGCCAGTTACTGAAAATAGGTTGATGGTTTTTCTCCGGGTACTCCGGCTTTCCTCCACTTCTAAATCTTGGCACCTTCTTATATGACCTTAGCTATTAATAATATTATGTTAAACAAAATAAACCATCTGTATTTTTGTTGTGAAGAGAACAACCATATTTGATAAGACAGTGAAGTGTTTTATTATACATTTCATTTACTGTAATAGTGAACTTGTAGCCTTCAATTGTATATTTTCCTTCTATCAGATCCAGTCCCTTCAGGAGAGGGCAATGTCTGGAGAGCTTATCACCATGGACCTTGTTAGAGATCTCCAAAACCGATTGTTCCAGGTGGAAAATCAAGTAACCAGTCACAAGTTTGAACAAAGTACAAAATCTCTTGGAAAGATCTCGTCTAATGCTGTCACTAATTCAACTGTAGGGAAAGATCATCTCATAAGGTTGAATTTGGATGATAATTTGACAAGGTTAAATCTTGATTCTGATGAAGGTTTCTAGGTTAAAACAAGAGGAAGACAATAGCATGTTCGAAGAGACTGTGACAGATCTTCACAGCAATGAAAGTGAAGATGATAATGAAGAAGACTTTAACATGATGAAAGAAAAAATGAAAGTAAGGAACTCCTACCATGGGAATACAAGGCAGTCCACAGTTTCGATGAGTATGAGTAAACAAGCATTACTGTCCGAGATCAAAAAAGAAAAGGCACAACACAGAAAGCAGATCAGGTGAGTTGGTTTATATATATGAACAATTAAAATTTGTCATCGTGTTGAAGGATGAATCTTGAGTAGGAAATGATCTGGATATATTTAAGAGCATCAGAAATGTAATTCTCATGTATGTCCTTCTGTGAAATTTTCTCTGATATCATATTTAAGTGATCACTGTTATAATGTCACCCTTTATTAGTCCCCTGCCGTCTGTCTGTCACGCAATAGTTGTCCGGACAACTCCTCCTAAAGTACTACTCCGATCTTAAAGAAACTTGGTATACATGATCAGTATAACATGTAGTTGTGCATCCCAAATTTGTTTTTTTCGAAAAACCATTTTTCAAAAAAAAATGGGAAATGAATCGGTGCACTAGTAGCTCAGGCAGGGGACTTTGTATTGCTGTTGCAATACTATCCATCCTTGTTTTATAGACACCTGAATTCAGAACTGAACAGGATCCGCCAAACTGAACCTGTAAGGAGCATAGAGGTGGATCATGACGATGTTCGGTTTGATGAACAAGGTAAACAACTTTCAGTTATCATATTATTTTGCTCAATTTTATTTGTAAATTTTGTTGATATTTAAACCTATATTTCCTGAATGTCAAATACACCTAACTTTCTCTCAAGTATTTATATATATACTACATGTACAAGTAAGTGATTTAAATTTTACAGATTGTGAGGTGAGGGACCTTATCTCTGGTATTTATCTTTACCATATGTGACTTACATTTTACTGATCTGATAGGTGAGGGGACATTCTCTCTGGGATATATAGAGAATACATGGTCAGTGTCTTGAAATATAAGCTGCATTTTGGCGAGGATTAAGAAAGACCTGTCCTGAGCCAAAAATACAACTTATATTTTAAGACCCTGACCATGTGTTCTATTTATCCTGCAACAGTTATCAAAAATAATCATTTTGAAGTGAAACGGTATCAACAATGATCCAAATATGTTCGCCTTTTAAACGTTGTTTCACCCGGAAGTAGGTCAGTTGAATTGACACACGTGCTAAGATTCCAAAATACAGCTGTTTTCTGTCACTGCCGTATACAGCAAAAATATGTATGATGGGTGTATTCTGACAATGCGGTGGCAGTTGCAGGATAAATTTCTTTACCATGTGACTTACATTTTACAGATCTGATAGGTGAGGGGACATTCTCTCTGGTATATATAACTTAACCATGTGACTTACATTTTACAGATCTGATAGGTGAGGGACCTTATCTCTGGTAAATTTCTTAACCATGTGACTTAAATTTTACAGATCTGATAGGTGAGGGGACATTCTCTCGTGTATACAAGGGCAAGTACCAGGGGACTGAAGTAGCAGTCAAACAGCTGAAGATCCCGCTGTCTTCTCAAGACAGAAACTATTTCAATGCCGAGGTAGGTGTTAAGCTGCAGTGTTACCACACATTGATTTTCTACATTTAAAAGAGATAATTTTGTCAGCAATGAGTGCCTTAACTTGACCATTAAATTACTCTTTTTATTGACAAGTAACAAGTGACTAAATGGTAGTTCACCACCGTGACATACCAAATGTACATGACTAGATGGTTCCCCACTGTGACATATACCTCAGATACAAGTGACTAGATAGTTCCCCACTGTGACATACCTCAGATACAAGTGACAAGATGGTTCCCCACTGTGACATACCTCAGATACAAGTGACTAGATAGTTCCCCACTGTGACATACCTCAGATACAAGTGACTAAATGGTTCCCCACTGTGACATACCTCAGATACAAGTGACTAGATAGTTCCCCACTGTGACATACCTCAGATACAAGTGACAAGATGGTTCCCCACTGTGACATACCTCAGATACAAGTGACAAGATGGTTCCCCACTGTGACATATACTTCAGATACAAGTGACAAGATGGTTCACCACTGATTGTGACTGATATTTAAATACCAGTCAAGTAATTTGTCACAAAGAGGACAGAGACCGTTTCCTTGAGTTCATGTTTTGTCTAAATCCCTTTATAGAATGACACACAATTAGTGTATATGATAACTTGTTTACTTTGGTTGCCTAGGTGAGTTTGCTGCGAGACCTGCGTCATCCCCGAGTGGTATTACTGATGGGTGTGTGTAGTTCAAGCAGACTTCCTCTGATGGTTTTAGAGTATATGGCCAGAGGGAGTCTCTATCACCATCTCCATAGCACTGCCAGGTAAGGGCCATATTTCTACAGGGTGATTTAGAATATAGCTGGGTAATGTGTACTCCTATAACATAGGAGGCTGCTAGACATGGTCGGTCAATTTATTATCTGACATTATTGTGCTTACTGTTACTAGCCACCTGTCATAAGCTTTCTGACCGTGTAATATGATGATATTACAAGGCCCCTGTCATAAGTTTCTGACCATGTAATATGAGGATGTTACCAGGCCCCTGCAGTAAGTTTCTGACCATGTAATATGAGGATGTTACCAGGCCCCTGTAGTAAGTTTCTGACTCTGTAATATGAGGATGTTACCAGGCCCCTGTCATAAGTTTCTGACCATGTAATATGAGGATGTTACCAGGCCCCTGTCATAGTTTCTGACCATGTAATATGAGGATGTTACCAGACCCCTGTCATAGTTTCTGACCATGTAATATGAGGATGTTACCAGGCCTCTGTTATAAGTTTCTGACCGTGTAATATGAGGATGTTACCAGGCCCCTGTCATAGTTTCTGACCGTGTAATATGAGGATGTTATCAGGCCCCTGTTATAAGTTTCTGACCGTGTAATATGAGGATGTTACCAGGCCCCTGTCATAGTTTCTGACCATGTAATATGAGGATGTTATCAGGCCCCTGTCATAGTTTCTGACCGTGTAATATGAGGATGTTACCAGGCCCCTGTAGTAAGTTTCTGACCATGTAATATGAGGATGTTACCAGGCCCCTGTAGTAAGTTTCTGACCATGTAATATGAGGATGTTACCAGACCCCTGTAGTAAGTTTCTGACCATGTAATATGAGGATGTTACCAGGCCCCTGTAGTAAGTTTCTGACCGTGTTAGGATGTTATCAGGCCCCTGTCATAGTTTCTGACCATGTAATATGAGGATGTTATCAGGCCCCTGTCATAGTTTCTGACCATGTAATATGAGGATGTTACCAGGCCCCTGTCATAGTTTCTGACCATGTAATATGAATATGTTACCAGGCCCCTGTAGTAAGTTTCTGACCATGTAATATGAATATGTTACCAGGCCCCTGTAGTAAGTTTCTGACCATGTAATATGAGGATGTTACCAGGCCCCGGCCTGTAGTAAGTTTCTGACCATTTAATATGAATATGTTACCAGGCCCCTGTAGTAAGTTTCTGACCCTGTAATATGAGGATGTTACCAGGCCCCTGTCATAGTTTCTGACCCTGTAATATGAGGATGTTACCAGACCCCTGTCATAGTTTCTGACCCTGTAATATGAGGATGTTACCAGGCCCCTGTCATAGTTTCTGACCCTGTAATATGAGGATGTTACCAGGCCCCTGTCATAGTTTCTGACCATATTACCATTCACATTGTTGGAGTAGACAATGAGCTTCTGGTTTTTTTTCGGCATAGCCGTATAATATTCTTTTGGCCCAGATATGCTGCAACAGGTGGCTTTACTGGTTAAGATGAAGTATGTAATTGGTCAATGTAGCGGTCAATGCAAAATGCAGATATGCAGTTAAAAACGAAATAAAGTTAAGATTGAATGCAAGCTGAATAAGTGCATGTATCTTTTCAAATTACCCATTAATAAAATCATATTCCTGATTCAAATATATTCTTATTATCACCAAAAATGATTCAAACTGATATAATTTTGTTATCTGTGCTGAAACACATTAGTTCGTTCATTTATTTCACCAGCAGTTTAAATTATAACCACCAGCATTAAAACTATGCCTTTTATCTTTTTTAAAGATATTTCTTGTTTGGAATGCCATGTGATCATGGACAAGCCCAATCTACATGTAGTCCATCACCTACTATTCCATTGAATTTATTCTAAATGCATTGTATATCTTACTGAAACTTTGTAGTCACATTTATACATGTAAGTTTCCTGGACCTGTTCTTAGATATATTTCCTGGCTGCATTATGTTCTATTTGCAATATTGTATTTTGGATTTATAAAACATAGGTATAGGTATATATAAATGAGTATCAATGTTTAACAGAGAGCCCCTGGACCATGCTGAGTATTTCCGAATCTCTCACGACATTGCTCTCGGGATGGCCTACCTTCATCAACAAAAACCAGCAGTGCTTCACCTCGACCTCAAATCTATGAATGTCCTCATCTGTAGTAATGATCGAGCTAAAATTGCTGACTTTGGATTCTCAAAATTAAGGTAGGCTTATGTTTTTTTGGGGGGAGTTTAGCTGGTGCTTTTAGGAAGATGTGAGCTGTGTAATTTGTTGAAGCATTAAATATTAGCTCAGCTGTTGTAATCATAGTAATGTACATGTATTTAGTGTTGTCTCTGGCAAAAGTAATAATGCCTTGCTGTTGTTTGCTTCAACATATTTTACCATTTTTATCATTTAATTCTAATCAGAAGATTTACATATTTTCATTGGGGAAACTGACACTAGTGTAGCGCCTTTCATACACCGTAGGACACAAATTTCAATCAGATTTGACAGGATGTCAGAACATAAAGGATTAATTTGTTAGTTTATAACATAAGAAATGGGGTTATGAAATCATATATTGGATTGGACAGGAAATCAGAATCCCTGGTTATTAGATAAGATACTTGCTATACTAATATTAATTTCTAGATGTCAGATCTTGCAAATAATTTATTAGATAGCACATCTACTTTCTTTTAGTGCTTTATGAATTAAAGATAATTAATGAAGACAATAAATTTATGAACACAACCTGTATATAAGTGTATTTGTGTGAGACTATTTTATTATCTTTCAGAAATGCACCACTACAGCTATTACGAAAGTACAAATGTCACGATTTTTTACTGCTGCACGCAATTCTGTTTGATGTTGAGATTTGCATATAAGACACAAACATATGATACACGTCTCTTCACTCTTGTGGTGTCTGTGTGGCAGAGTTTTGAGTGCTCACTTTACACTGCTAGACAAAGAAAGCTGGTGCTAGGTTAAATCTAATCTCTCTCTGGGATACCCTGTGTAGGTAAAGTCATTACGACATAGTATAGGGATCAAAAACAAAATAAAACTGAAGATCTCTCATCAGTTTTTAATAACTGTCATACATGTCATAACTCCAAAACATGATGTGCTAGATCTTTAAGCTCCCCTTAGCTGAAGGCTCATGTAAGCTTGTTACAATAGTTTCTTTTCCTGGAGTCAATTTGCCTGATTTCCCGGTAAAAAAAAACCCATGTCTTACAATAAACCAGTCAGGACGATTTCAGCTGTACATGTATAGTCAGTAAAAATGCTACCAAATTATTAGTCCACCTCTTGCTTTGAGTGAAAAATAATATATTGCCCCCTTCTAGCTAGGTGCTTATTAAATGATACTGATGGATATATTGATCGGAACTTTATCATTGATCAAAATCTTCCTAACCAGGGGAGACACAATTAATCTATTGTTGATCATGTTTTAACAGGTTAATCTTTGAATTTCACATGTAATTTTAGAGAGATTCAGATTTTTCAGATAGAGTACTAACTAAAGTTTTCTCTGAGAAAGAAGATATGTTACATGTCTGTATGATATCTCAGGCACATTCCTAGAGATAGATTGTGTTTCTTGCCTTCCTTTAAAATCAAAGACAGAAAAAGTATGAAGTAATGTATATGTTTAACCTTAAATCAAAGTGTTTGGTGGACATCACAAAAATCATCCTGGCTGAATCTATCGGTACCTGTATATTTGGTGTGTTATCTCAAACTGGTTGGCAAGAAAATCTGCTTCTGGTCCACTGCATATAGCTGCTGCATGTAAAAACCTCATGCTCATATATAGATCAATAGGGTGCAGGTTTGTCCAGAATCATGGTAGTTTTGGGGTCGATGAATGAGTTGTGAGGCTGGCAGCCCTGTTGCATGCGTTAGTCAGGGTTCAGTGGGAAAATACTTCTCTGTATGTTTCTTATTGGCTTTAGCTTCATTCTTTGGTACCATTCCTATTCCAAGTTACAAATGTAGGGTAGCCCTGCATGGAACTATTATTTTGGTAATGGATTAAAAATGTGTTTCAAAATTGTAATGTTATGCATATTAAACGATAATTTTTTATAAAACCAATAAGTAAATGTACACAGCTGCTATATATGTTTTGACTTTTACAAAAACATATTGACCTAATTTTGTATGCATATACACGGTATTAAATAGATCAATCTACACAATTAAATCTCAATGATGGCTATGCATGGATATGGAGTGGAGAAAATAGATTCTTTGAATTTGTATACAAATCTGGTTTGTTTGGTAAAATACATCATATTAAAATTCTTTTGACATACAATATATCAAGTAACCACATTTCTGTTCTAGCTGTTTAAAATTCATTGGCAATATACAAATGTACACCCTGATATATTGTTTGTATAATAGTGTTGCAAATTCTTATATTTTACAGAAAACTTGATTTAAAGACATATTAATTTGTAGAAACATTAATAATTTACTGAGAGATGAAAGTGATGTGTAACAGATGAGAGCCACTATATTTAGTTCCTGTGTATACCTCCTACCCACTACAGAGTGATCATGTGTGTACCTCAGTTTTCTGTGACACATTCAAGCTCGCTGGAATTTTCTTCTATTATAAAGACATGCACGCATGCCGTCGCTTATTTATGGCATTTTTTTCAGCTTAATGGAATATCAAATATATTTGTTGTGTGATTGTGATCCCCTGTAGACAGAACCTATTTTGATGTGATATTCAAGTTCATCCATTAGTTAATACATTCTTCTCTCTAGAACTTCTTATCCAATGAAAACATTTACTGGTATATGAATATTATGTATGAACAGTCTTTAGGAAAAGATTTTCACCTTAATATGTTGGTAAGTTTAGTTCTAAAACATGTTGGTAAGTTTAGTTCTAAAACAGAAGTCTAAGTTGCTATGTAAAGTCTTTTATATATACACATAATATATTATAGGTTTATATTACACGTTAATGGCAGAGCGATTTGTATCAAGCATTTCTTGGCCACCATATAGTATGTACTCCTAAAAGGACACATCAGTGTAATAGCTAGTAAACATTTAAAGGCTCCATTTGGTTGTTAAAGTTTTTTTTAGATCAGTTGGCACTGTCTCCCACATATTTTTCAGGATTTTCAAGATTGAAATATTGTGACCAGCAGGATTAAAATTTTGAATTGAATATTTTTGTTTCCCTCTTTCCGAGTATAATTTGTAGACATGTTTGTATAAATTTACAATGTATAGTGTAAGTCAGTAACCCATGGTTTTTCCACACTCACTTGTAGTCATTATAAGGCCTAATTCTTCAAATAATATTAACAGAGTCTTTATGATTTCTCTTTCATTTTTATCTCACTTTTGGAAATGTACAATTGAAAACTAGATGTGATATTGTTTTAAAGATAAAATAAATTGTAAGTCACACATAGTGTTATATGTACAGATTAATAATCGATACAGCTAATCCTTATGTAAAATTGTAATCACAGATATGATGCTAACTTGAAGGCCACAAAGATATCAAAATCTAAACCAGTCCATGGCAGCCCTGCGTGGATGGCCCCCGAGCTCCTGGAGACAGGGGAGCTTACTCCCAAGGCTGACGTGTACAGCTTTGGTATTATACTCTGGGAAATGTTGACGAGAAAACAGCCATATGACGGATGTTCAGTGTTCCAGGTAAGCTGTGAAAAAATTAAAGTTACCTGCTGGCACAGTGTACCTTGTTTAATTAAATCCTTTATTGTATGTAGTCCATAGGAAATTATGGTATCTGAATGGGATACGATACTCTGGTTACAGTATATGGTATTGAAAACACTAGTGTGGGATTTGTGCTATGAGAAGAATAATGATGTTGGGATCATGGTATGAGAATCATGGTATGTGAAGCACATGTGTGGAAATCATGATGTGTGCATTTTACTATGGGAATCATGGTGTGTAAATTTTAGTATGAGAATCATATGGTGTGTGATTTTAGTTTGGAATCATGTCGTTCAGATTTTAATGGGAATCATGGTGTGTGAAGTACATGTATGAAAATCATGGTTGTGCATTTTGTTATGGGAATCATGGTGTGTGAATTTAAGTATGGGAATCATGGTGTGTGAATTTAGGTATGGGAATCATGACATGGTGTGAGAATTTAAGTATGGGAATCATGGTGTGTGAATCTAAGTATGGGAATCACGGTGTGTGAATTTAAGTATGGGAATCATGGTGTGTGAATTTTACTATGAGAATGATGGTATGTGCATTTTAATATGGGAATCATGGTGTGTGCATTTTAATATGGGAATCATGGTGTGTGAATTTTAGTTTGGGAATCATGGTGTGTGAATTTTAGTTTGGGAATCATGGTGTGTGAATTTTAGTATGGGAATCATGATGTGCGAATTTTAGTATGGGAATCATGGCGTATGAATTTTAGTATGTTAATCATGATGTGGGAATGGGGTATAAGTAAGGTACAGATGGTATCCACTGATAATCAGTGGTACTGTTTTTTTAGGTTCTGGAGAGGGTAAGATTGAACAAGAGACCTGAGATACCCCCAAGCTGTCCTACAGAACTGGCCAAGTTTGTACAGCAGTGTTGGGCACCTGTTCCATCCAAACGACCTCCCTTCAAGGTAAAATGCTTAAAGCCATTCAATCAACAATGCCTCTGAACTTGGACTTTTTTTTAGTACTAACAAGAAAAAACCTTAATAAGTTATTGTAATAAAAATCTATAAACTTAAAATATAATGACAATTTAATGAGTCATATATATTCCTTCTGGAATTTTTTATCATGCACATGCATATTGTACCAGGTATTACCTCTAGTTTTAATATATGTCCATTTGACCAGGAAATCTCATTCTGAACCTAATCTTAAACTTTTCAGTCTTGTTCAGTCTATCTTGCACCTGTATACAGTATTTGACACAAGAGATGCCATCATTGATGTGTAATTGGTTATCTGATGCAAGGGAGATAACTCATTCAAATTCAAATTGAAGGATTTAGCAAATTTTGAAACAATTAATGTACAAGAAAAAACAATTAGTTTTCTAGATGTGTCAATTATTCTTTAATATTAATCAAATATGCATAAACTTATATTTGGGTAAAACAGCTGTTTGATAAGTCATTTAACATGTGTGTAATTTGTTGTACACTCTTTGCTACAGGATATCCTGACACAGTTGGAAGATATGACATTTCCCTCTGAGTGGCAAGATCTGTTTCGCGAGGCAGGAGTTCCTCCAGAGGCACTGGAGGATGTACACTCTACCCGAACCTTAATCAGTCTTGTCACCAACTCTCTAGACACTGCCAATGCCAAAAGTCTCATTGAGGATATAAAACTCAAACGATCATTTGGTACATACCCAGAACCAGAGGAAGGATCTAGCAAAGTCAGTCAGCGCTCTCCATCACCAAATCAAAGCGATTATACTAACAGGTCAGCCGAAATTAGGCCAACAAGTGCTAATAGAAAATCTCAGGATGTTTTGAATGAAGTTCTCCAATCAAGAGATTTGAGTCCAAGAAAAATAAACTCTGTTCGGTCTCCACGAGAACATTTTGCACAAATGAATAGTGAATCACATCGAAAGCCTGTTGAACCTCTTGTCATACCCACAGGGAGAGAGGATAGTTCCCAAGGGACACCTAAATCTTTAAGGAGCAGTCGCAGTTCCCCAGATACAAATCCTTTTAAAAGTTCACCAGATACGGCTAGGTCTCTCAGGAATAGTCAAGACACTTGGAGAAGTTCTCAAGTTTTCCAGGATGGGATGGAAAATGTCAGAAACAGTAAAACTGCAGAAAGTCAAAGGTCAATAAGAAATAGTACAGAAACTGACAAGTATCACCAGAATCAGATCAGTGTCAGAAAGAGTTTTACAGCTAGTTGCACTGATGTCAAACATTCTTATGATGTAAAAAATCCTGTGGTGTCTAGCTCTCCAAGAAAGGAGATTAATTCTCCACAGCCAAATTGTAATAACAATTCCAGAGATATGAGTACTAATTCTACTACTTCAATAAACTCAGGAACAGGACAAACTGATAGCCGAACAGGTGTGATGCAAGGATTCCGTAACAGTGACAGCTTGGAGTTCAGCAAAAAAAGTGGAGACTTGAGAAAAAGTCTTATGAGTGACATCCGCAATAGTAGTGATGTTGAGATAAAAGGAAAATCATCTGTAGATTTAAGACAAAATTTACTAAGTGAAGTGAGAAATAGCAAAAATGTTTTAAGGAAAAGTGTACAAAATGTGACACAAAAATCAAATGACAAGGTGGATATTTGTGCTCAGGCCAGTGTACAAGTAACTCCAAGATCAGGAAGAGATGCAAAGGAATTCCAGCGTCAAGTCATCAATACAGGAAAGTCTCTGAGGAAAAGTAAACAGGACAGCCCACCATCTGTGTCAAGCATAATGGAAGTTGACCCACGTGGGGCAGTGATTGATCAAAGCAAATCACCAGCTTCTACTCAGCTTCAAAAAAAAGACTACTGGGAATATCAGTCGGGACAGCCTCAATATATCACAGGACATTGAGGTACAAAGTGTTGGCAGTATTGATTCTGATAGTCTCGATTCACCACAGTTACGAGACAGCCTCGAGGATAATTTAGATAATTACCCAAAAAATTCTCGAGCAAGCCCAAGACCTCAGATGAAGCCTAAACCTACTGGATTGAAAACAGCTGAAACCCCGACAAAAAGTTTGAAGTCCGATCAGGTCAATGAGAAACCCAGAGTTGGATCATCTACAAATTGGATGGCTGAGCTAAGTAATAAACTTCAAAATCTAGGACATTTCTCAGATCAAGAGAATTCTGCAGATGAAAAAACATCTGGCCAGTTACTTTCCTTGCAGTCCAATCAACAAAAACACAAATCAGGCAGGAAAAATAATGGACCCACAGGAAATCTGTATCATTCTACAGTCAAAAGAAAGTCTACTGATGATTCACTTTCACGCATGAAATGTGATGTACCTAGTCCAAATAAAAGAAATCTTCAAAATGGTGTAGAGACTGAACACATTGCATCTCAATCCCCTCCCCCATCGGTCCCACCACCACCACCGCCTGCCCCACCCCCACCCCCAATTCTCGCAGTGACAAGTGGCAAGAAACAGGTTGTTAAGCCTGCCATCATTTCTAAGGACCTCCCGCAGCCATCACGTGCTACTAACCGTGGATTGCAATGTGGAATTCCTCCAACAGAGAATATGGACAATTCTCCACTTTTAGTAAAGTCCAAGGATCTACGTGATCAAAGAGAAGTCCTACACTCCACCTCCAAACCTCACCCAAGTCAACTTCATGACCTCAGACATGTCAAAAAGAGTACCATGGTGTCCATTGCAGAAATACTCAAAAAGGTCAGATACATTTTGTACATTTAGGGGGGTTTTATTATCAAACATTGCAGTTGTTTGTTACTAGGATTAATGTACATGCATGTTCTCTGTGTATTTTGAAAGATAGACTGAAATATTCCATAGACAATATGGCAGAGTCTTATTAGTCCCCTACCTGTGAAACCATGGGGACTATACAGGGCTCCTCCCTGTCCGTCTGTCGGTCCGTCCACTCAGTTGTTTTCCACACTTTTCTCAGCCATTTACCTCGAGGTATTCATTGACAAGGTGTGTTGATGAAAATTGGAATGTAACTTCAGTATTAGTACCTACAGATCAAGTTCGACTTTCAGGGTTTTTGGGTCAAGGTCAAGATCACTGTTACAATTTTTGGCGGGGATCGGTAGGGGACATGTATTGCTTTAGCAATACCCAGCATGCTTGTTTATTCTCAAATAAGTGCCCTTCTTCATTTTTGCAGAATCATCCTTTTTAAAATAGTAAGCTTAAAGCGGTTCACAAATAAGCCCTCCCCTAAACTTTTTGGATAATTTGTGACATTAATAATTTTGAACAACAAAATAATCTAGCGTCAGGAATTTTATTTTGACATCCGAGTCAGAGGTTATGTTTTGGCCTTTTATAAGTAATTAAGAGATTAAGTTGCTGATCATGACTCCTGGTCGTAATGTATATAAATATTTAAGATTCCATATACACTTGTACTTGTATGAAGTATTAAAGAGTTACTGAAAAATACATCATGGATACACTATTTTTTCAGGCTGTTTCCAGCAGGCGGATGGCTCTAGGAGAAGACCCGAACAGTCCACCACAGTCTGTGGCCAGTAGTTGGTCACTCATGGATGACTGACCATTATCCAAAATATCACAGGATTCATGTTTTCCTTCATGTAGGACAGGGTAACTCATGGATGACTGATCACGTGTCCGAAGTAACACAAGATTTACACTGTCCTTCAGGTAGGACAGGGTAACTCATGGATGACTGATCACATGTCCGAAGTAACACAAGATTTACCCTGTCCTTGTTAGGACAGACCCAGTGTTAGCAGTAGTTTATACAGTTCAGAGTCTGTAAAGTTATATGGTTTAGTTGCAAGGATGATTTGATAACTAAATATTTAGTATTACCGTATTCATATTCCTCTGTGTCTAGATACAATATTGTTTTCTCAAAAATATGGATTCAATATAAAGAATTTTCAATAGCATCTGTTTGTTTCTGAATTTTGAAAAATCATTTTATTCTATTTATAAAAACAAAAATTCCTAATTCTAATTATATTTAAAAATAAACTTGAGATAAGCTACTACAGCAAATTCATTACTGTATTATATATATATTCCCATGTATATAAAATGGAGTAGTCAAGGATTAAAACCAGCAAAAGAACATATTCTGCTTTAATTTTACAGAGCTGTTGGATTTGTTTTAGTGCAACATTATTTGCTAGTATAAACACCAAGGCATGCCTATAGATTATTAAATGTACATGTGGTATAGATTTTAACAGTGTAATTATGACACTGCAGATTTTGACAAATGTTGTAGTTACAGTTTTAGCACTTGTTATGTTAATCTTCAGTATAGTGTGTTTAAGACCTATACATTGTTAGTGATATTATACTGTTAAGATGTGTCTGACAGCTATATATACCTTACCATAGTTGTATGGTTTGGTTACAACCTGTTGTATGTTTAGGTGAAGTATACACAGCCAGCAGTGTGAAGTTGTGAACAGGCTTATTTGTATGAAAGCTAGAATTCATGAGATGAGAAGCTATAAGTATGGATGTGAGAGAATGATTTTTAGTAGTGACTGATCAATAGATTAATACAAGTGTGTACGTGAGCAGCCAGAATCTGCCAGACAAAAAGTGTCTGGTTTGAAATGTTTGGTAGTTTCAGGAGACTTGAATCTCGTTTCCTCACTGATGTCAATATCAGCCATCTTTGTTGTCAATGAAGCATTGAGTGCTAGATGTAGTAAACCTTGACTCTTATTGACAAATATATATGTGTGGTGTGCATCATGTGTGTTAGTCAAATTAGTATACTTTATACAAATGTTTCCCAAACTGTCGTTATATTTTATCATGGTAAATGATGTTTTAGTTTTTGACTATAATTATAAGTTATACTAGTGTAAGCTTAGCCATATATATATACATACACAAAATGTAATAATTAGTATTATCTCATTTCAAGGTTTTTATTACATAATGATATCTTATTTTATTGAAATGGTTTTATACATTTTTGAGAATGATGGATGAGATACATATATGTCCCAGTATAACTAGAGCCCTTTATCTTATTTTACATTTCTTTTCATATTGTGTTCCTCATTTACTTTGTGTCCGTCCAGTAGGCAAGTCTGTTGTATCTGTCCTGAACATAAACAAAATCTTATCTACAGTACAGAGAATGTGTTTATTTACAGCATCCGTCCTGTTTTACTTGTGTTAATATTTAAGTACTGTATATGTATACACTTCTTCATAAGTAAATTTAAACTCATTATTATAATATAAACTTCTATCTATAGCCTCTGTCTATCTGTCTGTCGGTATATGATATATATAATATAGTTACCAGCTGTATAATAGTGAATCATTACTAAGATCAGTGTCTCACAAGTTTTCTACACAGCATTGTAATTATTGTACCTTAAGTAAACTTACCTACCTCCTTTTTCAATGTGTACCGTTTTCTATATCATTCACTGAATATATTTAGTCCTACACAGGATATATTTTGTATTTGTATGTTTTGTCTTCAAATTTTCATTCCAAGTTTGTTTTGTGTACATATATCGTACAGGTATGTAGATCTGTAAAATTTGTGATAAATATTTATTACAATTCTGTCATCCATAAGTATTTGTTTTACAAATGAACATTCCAAAACTACAGCATTTCTTTTTTTTTTAGTGTAAGGCTTTTGAACACTTATATGTATTGTATTTGTCACTTGGTAAATCTATGTTGAACAAATTCTGATGCAAAATCTGTTTAATAGTATTTAAAAATCATCGGCTCATCATTTATATTCACAACACATGCATCAGATACAATGTACCCATAAGGAACTACCATATTGCACATTCCTAATTCACTTCTAGTCACTCATCAAAATCTAGTTTGTTATACACAAGACTGTTCTGTTAAGTTTTATACATTTTTTTATAAGACACTTTTTTGTTACATTGAAATGTGTAAGACTCTGTTGAAGATTTCTGTATTAAGATCCTCATTTTTGGTAGTTGTAATATTTTCTATTGTAGTACTTGTGTATGAGGAGCAAATTTTCAATGCTTTCAACCCATATTATGACTAAACTTTTCCGTCTCGTCATTCATTAACTTGACTCTGTTGTTTGTGCAGTCACACACATCTTTTAAATCCAAGGGTTAGCAGACATACCTTTGCTTTAAGTACTGTAAAATACTTAGATTTTGCAAATACTTAATTTCACCAACCTCTTCAGACATATTTGCTAATACATGATTTTGTAAACGCTGATTTGGAAATGACTTTAAATATACAAATGATGATCGATTAGAGTCATGGAATTGCAAGACACATATATTGATAACCAATAGCTTTGCCATCATCCAAAAAAAAAACCTTTTTTTTTTGTACAAATAAGGAATTGAATTGAAACTTCTCATGTAATAACGTGAAAATAAATTCAATGCAAAATACAAGAGGCCCAGAGGGCCTGTATCGCTCACCTGGATTTTATGATATATGAAACAAGAATGATGATTTAAGTATATTTGTCACTGGTATTGCTATGTCA
The DNA here is from genome assembly GCF_902652985.1 of Pecten maximus. Classification (NCBI taxonomy): domain Eukaryota; kingdom Metazoa; phylum Mollusca; class Bivalvia; order Pectinida; family Pectinidae; genus Pecten; species Pecten maximus. The sequence continues at coordinate 25,160,443 of NC_047020.1, read as the reverse complement.
ATATATCATAGGCATTTTATATGGGTATGTGAGGTTTTTATGCCAAAAAATGACTTTTGGCGCAACCCCTTAGGGATGCTACCACACAAATGTGAGTGATATCCATTGCTTAGTTTCAGAAAAGAAGTTGTTTAAACCCATTGACCCCTTTTGACCCTGCCCTCTGCAACTGGGGGGTCAGTTCCTTCCTTTATAAAATTTTGAATCCTTACCCAAAAGAATGCTACCTGTCAAATATGAGCTGTTTCAGAGAAGAAGTTGTTCTTATCAATTTAGCCAAATTGACCCCTTTTGGCCCCACCCCTCAGCCCCCTGGTGGGGTCAACCCTAAAATTTGTACAATTTTGAATCCCCACCCCATGACCATGCTACATACAAAGGTGAGTGATATCCATTGATTAGTTTCAGAGAAGCTGTTTATATCAATTTAGCCAAATTGACCCCTTTTGGCCCCGCCCCTCAGCCCCAAAGGGGTTGGCCCTGTCATTTGTTCAATTTTGAATTCTTAACCCAAGGGAATGCTACCAGTCAAATATTAGAGATATCCATTGCTTAGTTTCAGAAGAGAAGTTGTTCATATCAATTTAGCCAAATTGACCCCTCTTGGCCCCGCCCCTCAGGCCCCCGTGGGGTCAGCCTCACCATTTGTACAATTTTGAATCCCCACCCAATAGTGATGCTACCAGGCAAATATGAGCAATATCCATTGCTCGGTTTCAGAGAAAAAGTCATTTATATCAATATAGCCCAATTGAACACATTTGGCCCTGCCCCTCAGGCCCCCAGGGGGTCAGCCCCATCATTTGTACAATTTTGAATCCCCACCCCATAGTGATGCTACCAGGCAAATATGACGAAGATCCATTGCTTGGTTTCAGAGAAGAAGTCGTTAATATCAATATAGGTATATTGACCCATTTTGGCCCCGCCCCTCAGGCCCCCAGGGGGTCAGCCCCACCATTTGTACAATTTTGAATCCTCATGCCATAGTGATGCTACCAGGCAAATAGGAGCGATATCCTTTGCATGGTTTCAGAGAAGAAGTCGTTTATACTAATAGAGCCAAATTGACCCCTTTTGGCCCCGCCCCTCAGACCCCTGGGGGGTCAGCCCCACCATTTGTACAATTTTGAGTCCACATCCCATAGGGATGCTTCTGACAAAATTTGGTCAAATTCTGATCAGTGGTTATGAAGAAGAAGTCAATTGTTGACGGACGGACGGACAACGGACGACAGACAACGGACAGACGACGGACGGATGATGGACGCAACGGTATGGCATAAGCTCACCTTGGTCCTTCGGACCAGGTGAGCTAATAAGTGATTTACAGTAATCACTTCATCATGCAGAGAATTAAACTTGTAGTCATAAACCTGGGATTTCGAGGATATCTTGCATGTAGATTTTATAAAATCTTTTTTATATGCCCCAAAAAACGCATTTTGTTACAGTACCTGCTACCGAACTGTTAAAGCTTCTTCAAACAACAACAAAAATAACATTACTTTTCAAACAATTTGAAATTATTGGGTTGTTCTTTTATAAAAGATATCAAAGTCTATATGGTTGTGATTTCTAACTATTCCTGACAAGCGAATAAATTCTTAGTAACTTAATTATATATGAACTAGAATTTATCATCATGAATCAGATATTTCTCCCACAACACAAAAATAAATGTGACTTAAATTTTGATGTCATTTTATATAAATAATACATCTACGTATACCTTGCATATGAATGCCAGATCTGAAAGAGCTTGTTTTTCATTTTAAAGGTATTCCATAGTATAGTAAATCCTGACTTATCTGACTCACTCAGAGATATTAATAAATTACTTGGATGCTGGGTGCTTATGATATATGATTCATATTAAGTAAATTGTAGAAGTACAGCTGTATGGTAAAAAATGACAGGATATCTAGGAATCCGATTACATAAGGTTTGTGGTAAGATTATCCAGTCAAAACCTTGTTAATCCATTTCACCATCAATCATCTCCCTCTTCCAGTTTGGAAGCAAATGGTTTCTTCTTTCATTGTTGCACTAAATAGTCTAATGTTCCATACTTGTCACATTAGGCTTGAAAACAAAATAAAATTATATTTATCAAAATATAAATAGCATCATCCATTCGAACAGATTTGGGTGGAGTTTGAAATCTTGTTGCATTTTTTCAAATTATCCTGTTATTGCTATAATAATGCTTGAATCATGTAGCAGTTGTGTGCAATATATAGATTTGTCAATTAACCCATTAACTATAGTGTGTGTATGCTACTGTACCAGATACTTCTTTACAAACTTTGATAATTGGAATATCAATGAGCTACATACATAATTGCATCTTCTGATTTATTATCTTTTAACTAGTATATTTCTTCAGTTACCGATATATCTCCAAAATAATTTGATGCCTTTGGAATTAAAGAGAAGTATTTATGTAACTTAATTATTTCCCTCAAATTTAAATTGTAGATACACTTTTAAAGTACTAAAGAGTATGAAAGGTTAAGTTCTACTAGATATTTTTTAATCATACCATAGTCAATGGTTTATTCTAAAGTTCTTCAGATATTTTTTTAATCATACCATACTCAATGGTTTGGTCTTTTTCAATACATTCCATGGAACAAAATTCTTTGTATTAGAATGATTTTATGTAATTTTACAAAATGGATTGAATTGTCCTGTAAATGGTTATCTCCCTGGAGTATTGAAACACACTTATGATAAAAGGTTGGTTTCAAAATTTCTGTGAATACCATAAATTCCTTGACCCCAAGGACTACATATCATATGTGCCTGCATTGTGATTAATATTCTAGTAATATAATCATTTTAAAACGGACTGTATATCTGCAACATATTCATACTTTAAAATCAAAAACGTTTATTCAAATAAACAAATATGGTTTCAGGTTAAATTATTTGCCTATAATTGCCTTATTTTTATATCAACTCTAGACGAGTGATAAACGGAATCAAATAGCTGCCTTCTTGTCTTAGTGTTACACTATATACGTCCTACACTACTGTGATGTGTTGTATACTATTATCAAATTTTATACAGATGTGTATGTAAATAATGAGATTTTGATGATATATTTATGTAAATTATTTATAGCTATTTATAGACATACTCAATAGTTGTACACCATGCTAGGAACAGCTCACAGATTCAGTGGAGATCAACTGATGCTTTAATTCAGGTGGCCACATAATGCGACTCCACAGTCAGGCCATTTGACAGGTAAAGCTGTAATTTGTCAAGTTCACTGTTGATATTTACATACATAATACAATGTACTACTATACTGCGCTAAGTTGCTAGGTCCGATATTTTGTTTTGGAATATTTGCTGTTGATCTTTTTTATTTTCTTTGGTTCGTGAACTTCTTGTAGCTGCTTAATTTTCTTGAAAAAAAGCCAATTGTTGAGTTGAGTCCATGACCTAGAGCAAAACTGCTCAAAATCCATTTCAATTTAATTACTAGGTAATTTAAACATTTTCACTCTAATAATCAAGACATTCAAAGTTAAATTTGATAATGTAGATTCTCAGATTTTTACCAAAAAAGTAGGCTTTCAAAATTGTGTTCATGCTTTTAAATTGTATCTAGAATTCAATATAAACAGAAATGAAAGTGCATTTACTATTCATCTGACCCTGCAGACCTAGCAATCTTAAAACCACAAGATCATTGCTGTTGTATTTTCACCATGGCTATGAACACAGATATTGTGATACATGTCGTTATATTTGTGTATAGACTCAAATGAGATGTAGAAAAAATAATTAGTTACGGTAAATCCAAAACTTTATATAAATTATGGTAGTAATTTAACGTACATAATAGTCATTCCCCATATATATAAAATATATACCATGCTCCTTGTAGGACGCCTATAGAACTGCATGGATCTATGCCAAGGGGGCCTTGTCCTTCGTACAATAAAGAGGAAGTCATTGTGTATGATAACTGATGGTCTTTTTGTGTAACATAACTATCACTCTGATCTCTCAGAGTTATGTCCCTTTGTTTCACTCCGTCGTTACAATGGTATAACAATACTTTGACATCCAATGTAGGCAGAGAATGGATAATTATGAATCACTTGGGGTTTATTTCTACGATATATTTTGTCACATTCAGTAAACTTTACCAATCTTTGATTTGATCACACCAGCTTAATTTATCACTGAAAACCAGTCGATTACAGGAATTGAATAATATGCGAGATCAAATTGATATATCGTATTAGGGTAATATAAAAAATACTTGAAAAAAATTGGTTCATGGCAATTGAAGTGATTTATATGTTTTAAGTTTATAGAATAAACAATTTATTAGGTTAAAATCTACATATCAGATGTAACATTAGCTGTAAATGAACACCAGGGCTAACTTTGTTTCATGTATACGAAAAGATTGACAGTTTGGACTGGAGTTGTACAGAAGTACATACATAATAAAGTTCCCTGAATTAGGGCGAGAGAACCAACGTCCTGGTTGTGGTAAGACGGTAACGGTACGTTATAGGAATCTTTGATGGATACCAAACAGTATTCGCTAGACCTCCATCAGGTTCAGTAGGTATAATAAATAATGAGGATGGAGCATCAACATCTGGATTCCGTAGTTTTATTAGCAGGTTGACATGTTTGGTTCTGATGACGGCTAGCCTAGCTAGCCGAAACATGTCAACCTGCTAATAAAACTACGGAATCCAGATGTTGATGCTTCATCCTCATTATTTATTATACCTAGAAGTACATACAGAGTTTAAAAGTTCTCTAATATATAAATAATATCCTGGCAAGTTTTGGAAATGCCTTCCAACTAAATCTGCATCAATTTTGCTGGTCTGCCAAGATATATATACCTGTTCTATAAGAAAGAGAGCCATTTAAGTGAAACAAATGCTGTTGTTCTGCATATAAAAGTGTATATAAAAAGTCTTTGATGTTTAGAATTGACCAGGGTCCAGTATTTACTGAGATGAAAACTGTTTTCAAATTGGTCAATAAATCTCAAACTGAATGTATTTGTACTTTTGTTATCCACGTTTATATATTAATGATTACTAATCTAACAACATATAAAATAAATAAAAATATGAAATCACAAATATGAATTTGCTGTTTTATTATTTCTCTTGCATGTGACAGTCCATCACATGTTCAAAATGAAGCAAGCTATGAGCAATCAGAAAAAATCCTGCTATGATGTCGAGATTCTCATGTAACGGTTGCTGTTCCCACTCTGAATATACACAAACTGTCTTCTGTATCAGACTTTGATAAAAAGCAATCAGGTACTGTTTCTGCTCCCATGTTTACAGTAATACATGTAAATTCACATTTACTCATATAATCAGCAATTAGAGTTTGTTAAGTCGCATACATACAGGTGATAGGTGTGTGCAGGCACGTACAAAGTTTGTGACACATGTACAACCACTTGTACATTATACCTATGGTAAAGGAAGCTGTATTCATTCAGCTTATGAAAGTCATTAACATACATCATACTATCAAGAAACGGTTAATCAATAGCATTTTTCCAGTAACATAGGTAAAGGACGTCTAATAGACGGAGTTCCTGAATTTTCAAGGTCTTGTCCTCAATGCATGTAGCTTGTTGATGCTGTATTTCTGATCAAGATCCAATCACTAGCATGTTGCCAGTCACATACGCAATAAATGTCTTCAGAAGTTCTATTCCTTCACCAGTGTGGGCACTGTCAAGAGAGATAATGAATGTATAGTTAATACATGAAGTACAACAATATAATAATTAATTTAATTGGTGTCATGCATTAAATACTAAACTTTTACTAACTATAAAACCTATGTGCTCTGGTGACCACTTCTACATAATGACCCCTGTCTATAACAACTGTGACCACTTGTACATTATGACCCCTGTCTATAACAACTGTGACCACTTGTACATAATAACCCCTGTCTATAACAACTGTGACCACTTGTACATTATGACCCCTGTCTATAACAACTGTGACCACTTGTACATAATGACCCCTGTCTATAACAACTGTTTTTACTATGTGCCACTGTATAACAACCACCTAAACAATGCATCAGTTGATTTGGCATGAAAGGTCTTTATAGAAAGGTTTGTCTCTATATTCAGGCTGTGACGGGAAATATTAAAAATGAGGAATACCTGACAAGAAAAGGCTGTGGTAGACAGTATTTGTTGTGTTTATCTCTGTACTGCATCACGGACATTAAGTTCCCCAGTAGCCTGTGTCTGTTAGCCTTGTCAATCTTCGTCAATACCATCTGTAAGCAAAGATGTGTAAACTTCAGACATGTAAAACTATATACAAAATGGAAAGAGACTAGTTAAACTGGATAAAACACATTTATCCTGATCACTCTACGGCTGTACATAATGCTGAGGTACTAATTGATATATACAGTATAATTAATCAATAAATCTTCAAACAACAGTGACAGCAAAATGTTCTCTGTACTAGAGTATAAGTGAAAATTTCCTAAAGAAACTTTGAAAATCAACAATTCAAATACTATAACAAGAGTGCTGAATTAATATTTTAATTGATAATTTCATTTATATTAATGAGACAATAATTCCTTAGAATTTTTCTACTTAAAGTGAATACATGTAAATTAAGTTAATGCCATATTACCAGGTATGTTGTACTTTACAATATATGAACCATTATTAGCATAACCTAACACTTGTACTAAGTACATGAAACAATGCTTCTCTTTAAATAGTAATACTGTTCAATAAGTTATATTATTAGCTACGTACACAGTGAACTGCGGAGAAGACCTGTAACTTCTCCAGCATTTCCTTATCCAGTGAAGTTAATCCTATCTCACCGTCAATCAGAATGAACACCATCTCCAAGCTACAAAATTCAGCCACAATCAATAGAGTAAATTGCCTTCAGTTACAGCCTGTATTAAAATCAAACATCTTCTATCCAGGGTTTGATTTCTGCCTATTTATCCTACAAACCTGCCCTGAAATGTTATATTACACTGTATAGATCAATTAAAGGTAGATAACTCACTACATAAGGGATAACCATTTCCTCCATCATTTGCAGGCCTATCATGTCATTCTCAGTAATTCCAACTACTGCATCTATTAATATAAATGACCTGACTAGCCTGAAATGAATGAAAAAAAATCAGTTTGCAGTAATTTGAATATATGCCATGATGCCATGATACATCGGAAAAGTCAATTGAAAGTGAAATCAGGTGCTCATTTGTGTTTTATTTATTTGATCTTCATCAAAGATGTGCATTTTAATTTTATCAAGAGCACTTCAATTCAGCTTTATAGTCTGAACATAAAATCATATTGATGCTTAATGTCTGTTAAATATGTCAAAAATGTGAACAAATTTGATATGACGTACAATCATTAAGCCAAGCTTATATCATCTATCAATAGTACCAGCTATTCCCTTTGGGTTCCTTAAATCACATTTGTATTATAATTAATTAATAACAAATTATTAAAAGATAATACATGTACAGGTAATATAAAAGACTAAAAGAAGACAAATACTTTACAAATGTTTTATGCTGGCATGGCACCTATAATTCAGTGGTCTTTCATGTACATCGGTACACAGGTGAGTTATTAGCAAACTTTTGTAAGAATCCGCTACGCGGATTCATACAGTTTGCAAACAAAATTTGTTTCATACCCCGATGAAACTAAAAAAAATGACATCAATGCTTAATTGAATGTTTGATTCTAGAAAATCTTGGTCTTAGCTAGGAAATTGTAAAAAACTATTACTTATCTCATAATCTGACTACTTTGGTGTCTGAACCCCTTGAGGTCAGTTAGGGCCAAAATGTGCAACCATGAAACTGCCATTCTTATCTCACCTCAGGGATGAGACAAGCTACATGCTCTTTGCATTTTCTCAACAACTGTATGACATCGCAGCAACAATATTATGAAGTCACTTCGACATTTCAATCATGTCACATTGACATCGTTTTGCATTGATGTAACAACAATATTATACATAATTTAGATACATTCAAGGGTAAACAGGGTAAGAGAAAAAATCCCAATCATTAACCCCCTTGGGAATGAGACAAGTGATCTCAACCCTCTGAGTTAAGACTTTCTTCCCTCTCCAGATTTTCACTAGTGATTTCTCAGTATAAACTTTAAATACTGATAGTCAAATTTACCTCATCCCTATAGAGGGAAACATGAGAACACAGAATCATAGAATTCACAGTTTTGGCAAAGCTTCCATTTATGAAGAATGTTTGATTCTGCTATATAAATGTAAACATGTTGTAATAATTTCTGAAGCATTTTGAAAGTTCACAAGAGGCCTTCTTTTGATGTTTATATAAAAAGTAAGCCGTCAATCAACCAGAGGGTTTGATCCTTACAAAATTAATTGTCTAACATAAACTACAAGCCTTGACTAGTGGTCAAATCAACCTTAGCATATCAGAATACCCACTTGGTTCTTTGTTTGAAGTAGGATTCCACACAGTCAGTGAAGTAGTGAGGCATATGGTGTCCATAGCCAGGCATGTCCACCAATGTGAACACCTCTCCTGCCTGGTAGAGCTGCAATGCTTTGGTACGCCCCTGTAACCAACCACACAACAAAACACAACAATTAATGAGTATTGAAACCTGCAACAAATTGCTAAACATAATTATATTAGTGGAGTTTACCATTTCTTATATTACCAATGTGCTTTATGTACCTCTAAGTTTTTTTTAAATAGTTAAGTGCTGGTACCCATTTCATGTCAATTGTTTATTTATGTAAGGAGATCCAAGGACAAGATTAAAACCCTTAAAAAGAAAGAAAACAAAGAAAATGACAATTTCAAAAATAGCTGATTTAAACCAAAAAGCTACATATAATGATTATACTCGTAATGCCTATCAAGATTCAAAGAAACTATTAGATAACTAAACTGTAATCATGATTGTCATCAATTTTCATTGAAACCAATAACAGTGCACACTATCATTAGACAATACTCACAGGTTTGGACGACACTGATAATTTTCGAAGAACTTCATTTGGAGCTTTTGAAAACAGGGTTTTTATCAAAGAAGATTTGCCAACATTGCTTCGACCAATAAATGCTACCTGAAATATTGTGTAAATGGATATATGTCAGTTCAATGTCAATTGTTTTGTTTACTATATCCTACTGATGCAATAATGTAAATTTGTATTATAAAATGAGAATATTTACAGCATGAAAACACTTAAACTTATGGCTGGTTAATTTATTCTATGTGGACAGAATAATGACAACAATATAAATCAAATAAAAGTACCACATTAAGTATCCACAAATAATATAAGCCCCCTTTTTTTAATTTTTGCAGAATAAAAAGTTAAATGTGGTCAACAAATAATACCTATCCAAAATTTATAATGCTAATTATTTTACACAAGAAGAGCCGGGCTTATTTGAGGATAAATACAAGTAATTTTGCTTTGTTGTCTTTAAATTAAAAACTTATACCGTATTTGACCTAATAAGGGCGCAGGGCGCGGGTAATTGACAGTGGGGGCGCCCTTTTTAAGATTAGTTATTCTGAAGTTTTATGAAACAGACTATACCTTATAGCAGAATACCCAAGGTTGTGGAAACGGTAAAATATTCAGTCATAAAAATATTCCAGATGAAGATATCTATTCATTATCATATATTAAGCTTAAACATCACTTGAATACTCCTGTAAACTTGTAAACCATGCCAGCTGATCTTTTGACCAGAGAATGTGTGTTCCACCATTTATGTTCAAATGGAACTCTTTTGTGTTCTATTTATAGAAACAGGTGATTTCCCAGATCATATCAGACATCGTTTTCTTTGACCTAATAATTGATTTACAATGTCTTTTACTAGCTTTCTGTTCTGAACAAAAGTTATTTATCAACAAGAATGAAGTCTTTACTTTATCTTCAAATAAAGATGGTAAGTTATTATTTGTATGTGTGTTTAGTTTTGGGTGCTCTTTGCACTGACATGTCATCTGTAGCCTGTAGGAATACACAAAATGTGGCGAAAACATGTGTTCCAGCTACTTAATTTGCTGAAGAAAATTGAACACATAAAGTAGCAAAATATTTCACATGAATTATTACTTTTGAACACCATTTTGACACCATTTTGACACTCAGTCAAAGATTTAGTTCCTTGAAAAAAGGTAGGGGCGCCCTTATTAGGGCAGGCGCCCTTATTAGGTCAAATACGGTATTTATTACCTATATTTAATTACCTCTGGAATATCATAGGTGGGTAGATCAGGGATCTTTGCAGCTGTTTTGATATGTTTTATCTCATGTAACTTTGTTTTAGGTTCAAAGAAAGTTGAAGCAGACTTTATTTCCGACTCGGAAGGATTGAAAGGAACAGTCCCATCAGGTATGATTGGCACAGCCACAAAAGGCTGCAACTCACTGATTGGATTGTATTTTGTCAGTTGATTTGCTTGGTATGTTTTGGATAAACAGGATCTCTTGGATGAGGAGCAGACACCAAAAGATCCCCGAGATGTATTTCTCAACAGCATTGAGAGTTTACTCCAGGTACAGTTGTCCTTTGTAAGCACGGTCATCCCTTGATGTTTCAGTAACCTGTGGAACTTCATTCTGTCAATCTGAATTACCAAAAAAAAAAAAGTGTACAGTAAAGGGTACGTATTTTGTTGATATGTGTTGGTTTCTGAAAATAATAATATGCTTAAATAGATAATGAAATAATCAGTTTTAATTTCACTTTGGATGGATAATCAACAATTGTTAAAAGTATAAACAACTACGGTTTAAATTTAATATCGACAATTATATGTAAAGTGTGTTGCAATTGTCTTAATTTAATAAATTGTGTGTAAACATGAAAAAGTATAGTGACCTATATACATGAGTGTCTGAAACCATGCATGACTGTTACTGACATAATTCAAGGTGTTTTTTATAGTCAAAGACTAATTGAGTGAGTTGAACATATTTCAACCTGCAGCTGAGACCTATATCGTCATTTTAAATAGTAACACTAAAAGAAAATCTAAAGCATTTGATTAGCCAATCACTCAGATCTTCACAGATACATGTAATATGTAAATATTATATATGTCACATGCAACGAGCAATAACTCCCACACTGCACAGCAATGGCGACATCTGTATGTTCGCCTGTAGTCCGGGTTTCCTTTGGCCCTGGCACCATGTCTGATGTGGGCCAGAGGAAACTCGAAATAGTCAATAAGTTGAATAAGCTTTAGCTTAGACATTGCACAGGGACGTCGGGCTTTACTGAATTACAGACGTTTTGCCCCAATGTCACAATGTCCCATGCCACAATGTCCCAAATTTTTTTCCTAATGTCCCAAATTTCTGTCACCATGTCCCAAATTATTTGGGGACATTGTGCCTGTCATTACAAGAATGTCTCAAAATACCTTGCCACAATGTCCCAAAATTCTCAAGTTTGAATGGGTTAGTATACCGCTAAACAAAAAATAAAATGAAATAAATATGCATGTTATATACGACCTGTTATAATAGAAAATAAATAAGATGATACACTTTGTATTTGGCCCGTTATAATAGAAAATTAGTAAGATGTTACATGTTGTATATGGCTCGTTATGAGAGAAAATTAGTGAGATGCTACATATTATATATGGCACCTTTTCAAAAGAAAATTATATGCCCCTGGTTTCGGTAGCACTTGTTATTAACTAATTCACAAATATAACTCAGAGAATTTATTCAGCACTTTCCTTTTTGTTGTCTTATTCGCATTAACTACAGGCACGTGTTCACGTTTGTTTGTATATATATATTTCCTATATGGCGGCTCCGATCGTGTTTAAACTGTGACGTCACAGGTCAGAGGTCCCCAAAACGGAGTATTCCGCTTTGGGCTTCATATCAGGTGTGTTTTCGAGAAAAATCGCAATTACTCGGTAATGGGTCGGCCGATTTTGATGCGGTTTTCTGCATTCTTGTTTATTAATCAATACCAACATATTTAAATATAATTTTTCGTTCAGGGTACACTTTAAGCCCCATTTACACCACACTGTACGGTGAATAAATGGTATAAAACGTGTACATATCCTGTAATAAGTGGTAAGTAGCCAATGTATATGATGATATTTCACTCTCACAATTTTCCATCTTTTTAAAACATGAGAAACATTTTGGGACATTGTAGTAACATTTGGGACATTGTGGCAAAGTATTTTGGGACATTGTGGAAATGACAGGCACAATGTCCCAAATAATTTTGGACATTGTGACACCCTCCTTGGGACATTGTGACAGAAATTTGGGACATTAAGAAAAAAAATTGGGACATTGTGGCATGGGACATTGTGACATTGGGGCGAAACGTCTGGCACCCGGGCTTTACACCTTGTTGCACTTCAGTGCTAGATAAAATATTTACCTTTAAAATCTGAAGGTGTTTAATGTTCTTTGATATTCATAATGAAAAACTGAATGTCAACAGTGAATACAGAGCTGTAGCTTATACCAGAGACTTGTATATACAAGTATCTGCTTATACTAAAGCAGATAGCGGCTCGTCGTGGTGCTAGCTAGGGCGCAGCCATGTTGGAAATAGTCGCGATGAAATTTCGTACGTCACTGCTTACTCCGACTCTTTTACTAAACGGTAATCCTTCGGAAAACAAAACGGCAGTTCTGTGAGAAAATATATGTCAGATTTAAATTTTGCGTGAAAATAAGGATTTGTTTTTAATGCGTTAAATAGCTACGACTTTTAATGTGTTAAACAAGAGACGTCCCTGGTTAAACCAGAGACTTGTATACGTCTCTGGTTAAACCAGAGACATATACATATGTCTTTGGTTAAACTTATGAATGTGTTGTATTATCCTAACACGTTAATTTAACTCATCTTTAACATGAATGTCCGTTCAAACGGTTACGATACTGTCCAAAAACATTGTGAAAGTGAAGTGATGTCTTTTCTCAATGAAAATGATAGATTTACTAGTTTCTGGATTAACTCAGAGATCGATATCTAAGTTCTTAGTTATATCAGAGAAATATTATGTCTCTGGTTATATTAACTGTTTGCAAAGACATATATACAGATCTGTATATATGTCTCTGCTGTTTGTTAGAACTGAAAAGGAATAAATTAAACAATATATAGGCTCAGTACAGTATCAGCCGAGACGCGTAGTGTAAATGACAATATGGGGGAAATCGGATCAAAAGATCTAGGAAATTTCAAGATTTCATTCAAAGTGAATTGGTTTTTTCTTCGTCATTCGTATTAATTTGTACAGGTCGGGGACGGAAACGACGTACAAGTATCTTCACATTAAAAGCGAGTGCCCGGATGTTAGTGGAAGATGGGACAAACTGATGATTTGTTACGTATACGGTATTGATAGACCACGGTGTTAGGTACACTTACACGTACGTATTTTATGTTCACCTCCACCCACCATTCTTCTTTATCTAAATACTCAAAGAAAACCCACGAAGTGGTTATAAATCTGACACCATTTGAATATGCCGGACTACTTTCGATATCGTTACTAATTATAACGTTTACAACTAACCTTGGTTTTCAATAGAGTCACATGGGCTATAGCCGCTATACGTTAAATCAATACATTTGTATTAAGACCTAAATTTTGAATTAACTACGGTACTGTACAGGTCGGGAAGAAATCCTGATTTCACTATTATATTGGTATAACACATATCTACAGATATACATTATGCTTGTCAGTCATTAGTGATATATATCATTTAGTTTACTGCAGCAAGTCAGTTATACACGTATATGTATAATTATATACTGACCAATCTATATAGACTTCATACCCAGGTATATTCAGTCCATATCTGGCTGTCATGGACATCATAATTTGTTGGTCTATGCATATGGCATATTTGGACATATACATGTATATACATGTATGCTGTAGGCACATACATGTATAATCCTTATTGGATGGCATGGGTCAATTTAACATTCAGTTAAAAAAGAATGATGCCTCTCTATTGTATGAATCTGTACCTATGTTGTGTACATATAGAAAATAAAGCTGGCATTTTGAAATATCTCATTTTGATAATTACTTTCTAGCAGAAAGAATTGTGTCTCTGATCATTAAGTGTTCAAAAATACAGTATCTGTAGAATCATTCGGAAAATGAAAGTTTTCCTTATATAATTAGTATAATATATGATCTTACATATATCCACCTAGGCACCTATCAATTCACTATTCTCCACAAACAATTATGCAGGTGTGTTTCATAAATGATCAGCTGGCCTAAGCGTGAATTCAGCCATATGAGGTTATTATTTACAGTCTGCACCCTAATGCAGGTAGTGCTACAGTGTTATTTTAGTGAGTAGGAATGAGACAGGGCAAGAATATAAACACAGTACTTATTACACATTGTACCTGACTGTAAACTTCATCTGTTTCAGACTGGACTAGCTGTGATGGGTGGATGGCTGGGAGACAATATGTAAGGATGAGTGTTCGGTGGGCATTTAACTTCCGGGCGTGGTCCCCCTCTGCCGAGGACTGGATACTATGTAACCAGTGTGTGCAGCCTGAAGAAACACAGAGGATCAGCAAGTTTGTGTTCAAGAAAGATGCAAAATCATCCATGGTAACTTTCTATCTCTGGCAAATAATTGTTTTACACAACATATTTATTTTCTTGGTGATTGATATTAGGAGGACATTTCGCACAAGTTGCAAAATTTCTGGTTGTTCTTTACCTCGTGAGAACTCCTATTAACACTGAAATATATTGACAGCATCATAATATCTTTCCTGTGGTCAGGTTGGTAAAAATGGAGGAGATACCCCAGTCAATATAACTAGACCTTCTAAATATAGCTAATTGGGGAATCTAAAACTGAAGCCAGTCACTGGACCTTAGACCAATGTGTATGCTGTTTCATTTGTAATTGAAGTATTGATCAGTGTCTGTTTTTGGTATAAAAGTACATTTCAAACGTTTTTATCATAGATTGGACGGTTAATGATTAGAAAGGTTGTCTCAGAATACCTCAACATTCCATATAAGGAAGTGACCCTAGCCCGATCGGAGAAGGGAAAACCGTACCTCACAGGCAGGACTGATGTGGATCATTTTAGTTTCAACGTTTCACACCAGGGAGATTATGCTGTCTTAGCAGCACAAGCAAACTGTAATCTTGGTGCTGATGTCATGAAATTGGAAACACGTTAGTAAGTTTAGGCAAATATTTACTGATTAAGAGATTCTTGAAAAAGAATTGAAGTGTACATTGTTATCATAAATGTTGTAATAACCATGGTATTTAGCTGATGGCAAACTTTCACAGTGTAATTATATATCTCTGTACCGTGAGTGTAGCCTTCAAAACTGCATGGTAGAAATGTTCGTACACAAGGTTGTAATTATATGTTGATAGAGCAAACCAGATGCCTATCCTCCTTAACATGAAAATCTATCACCAAGTTCCAGATCTCTACTCATTTGCCTGTACTTGATAGCTTTTCTGTAGGTATAAACATATGAATGTTTTGTGGGCAGGCACAGATGTCGCTAGTTTCTTCCAAACTATGAGGAGACAATTCACTGCAGAAGAATGGCAGCTGATCCGATCTCCTACCACAGACAAGGAACAACTTAAACTTTTCTTCAGACTCTGGGTATGGTTATAGTAGCCATTGTTACATATAAAATAAAAGGTTTATAGGAAATGTGTAGATTTGTGGCATGTTCATGTAGGTGTCTATCGTTACCATGATGACATGTCCACTTAATATGATGTCGTTTTATCAATATGATATAATTTTGTACCAAATGTTGCCAAAAGGTACCATGGGACAGGACAGAAAAATCTAGCCTTTGGTAGCTATTTAAGATTTCCCAGTCTCTTGTATAAGAATTATTGATTCTAATCATAAACAAGTTCCCCTGCCTTGAAAAAGAGTGTAGGTGTGGTGTCCAGTGGAGGTGTGGTGTTCAGTGTGGTGTTCAGTGGAGGTGTGGTGTTCAGTGGAGGTGTGGTGTTTAGTGGAGGTGTGGTGTTCAGTGGAGGTGCAGTGTTTAGTGGAGGTGTGGTGTTTAGTGATGATGTGGTGTTAAGTGGAGGTGTGATGTTCAGTGGAGGTGTGGTGTTTAGTGAAAGTGTGGTGTTTAGTGGAGGTGTGGTGTTCAGTGGAGGTGTGGTGTTCAGTGGAGGTGTGGTGTTAAGTGGAGGTGTGGTGTTTAGTGGAGGTGTGGTGTTCAGTGGAGGTGTGGTGTTTAGTGGAGGTGTGGTGTTAAGTGGAGGTGTGGTATTCAGTGGAGGTGTGGTGTTATGTGGAGGTGTGGTGTCCAGTGGAGGTGTGGTGTTCTGTGGAGGTGTGATGTTAAGTGGAGGTGTGGTGTTTAGTGAAAGTGTGGTGTTAAGTGGAGGTGTGATGTTCAGTGGAGGTGTGGTGTTCAGTGGAGGTGTGGTGTTAAGTGGAGGTGTGATGTTCAGTGGAGGTGTGGTGTTTAGTGAAAGTGTGGTGTTTAGTGGAGGTGTGGTGTTTAGTGGAGGTGTGGTGTTATGTGGAGGTGTGGTGTTAAGTGGAGGTGTGGTGTTTGTTAGTGTGAGGTGTGGGTTGGTGTTAGTGAGGTGTGGTGTTTATAGTGAGGTGTGGGTGGTTTAGTGGAGGTGGTGGTGTTAGTGGAGTGAGGTGGTGTGGTGTTCAGTGGAGGTGTGTGTGTTTGATTGTTTGGAGGTGTGGTGTTAGTGGGTGGGTGAGGTGTGTTTTTGAGTGTTTATTGGGAGGTGTGGTTATGTTGGAGGTGTGGTGTTAGTGGAGGTGTGGTGTTAGTGGAGGTGTGGTGTTAGTGGAGGTGTGGTGTTATGTGGAGGTGTGTTGTTTAGTGGAGGTGTGGTGTTATGTTGAGGTGTGGTGTTCAGTGGAGGTGTGGGTGTTCAGTGGATAGTGGAGGTGTGTGTTAGTGGAGGTGTGTGTCAGGGGGTGTGGTTCAGTGGAGGTGTGGTGTTAGTGGAGGTGTGGTGTTATGTTGAGGTGTGGTGTTTGTTGAGGTGTGGTGTTCAGTGGAGGTGTGGTGTTCAGTGGAGGTATGGTGTTTAGTGGAGGTGTGGTGTTCAGTGGAGGTGTGGTGTTAAGTGGAGGTGTGGTGTTAAGTGGAGATGTGGTGTTCAGTGAAGGTGTGGTGTTTAGTGGAGTGGTGGTGTTCAGTGGAGGTGTGGTGTTATGTTGAGATGTGGTAATTAGTGGAGGTGTGGTGTTAAGTGGAGGTGTGGTGTTCTGTGGAGGTGTGGTGTTAAGTGGAGGTGTGGTGTTCAGTGGAGGTGTGGTGTTTAGTGGAGGTGTGGGGTTCAGTTGAGGTGTGGTGTTATGTTGAGGTGTGGTGTTCAGTGGAGGTGTGGTGTTCAGTGGAGGTGTGGTATTCAGTAGAGATGTGGTATTCAGTGGAGGTTTGGTTTTTAGTGGAGGTGTGGTGTTCAGTGGAGGTGTGGTGTTTAGTGGAGGTGTGGGGTTCAGTGGAGGTGTGGTATTCAGTGGAGGTGTGTTGTTTAGTGGAGGTGTGGTGTTCAGTGGAGGTGTGGTGTTATGTTGAGGTGTGGTGTTTAGTGGAGGTGTGGTATTCAGTGGAGGTGTGGTGTTCAGTGGAGGTGTGGTGTTTAGTGGAGGTGTGGGGTTCAGTAGAGGTGTGGTGTTCAGTGGAGGTGTGGTATTCAGTAGAGGTGTGGTATTCAGTGGAGGTGTGGTGTTTAGTGGAGGTGTGGTGTTCAGTGGAGGTGTGGTGTTAAGTGGAGGTGTGGTGTTTAGTGGAGGTGTGGTGTTCAGTGGAGGTGTGGTGTTATGTTGAGGTGTGGTGTTCAGTGGAGGTGTGGTGTTTAGTGGAGGTGTGGGGTTCAGTAGAGGTGTGGTGTTTAGTGGAGGTGTGGGGTTCAGTAGAGGTGTGGTGTTCAGTGGAGGTGTGGTGTTTAGTGGAGGTGTGGGGTTCAGTTGGAGGTGTGGTATTCAGTGGAGGTGTGTTGTTTAGTGGAGGTGTGGTGTTAAGTGGAGGTGTGGTGTTATGTTGAGGTGTGGTGTTCAGTGGAGGTGTGGTGTTTAGTGGAGGTGTGGGGTTCAGTGGAGGTGTGGTATTCAGTAGAGGTGTGGTGTTAAGTGAAGGTGTGGTGTTTAGTGGAGGTGTAGTGTTTCGTGGAGGTGTGGTGTTTAGAGGAGGTGTAGTGTTTAGTGGAGGTGTGGTGTTATGTTGAGGTGTGGTGTTTAGTGGAGGTGTGGTGTTCAGTGGAGATGTGTTGTTAAGTGGAGGTGTGGTGTTAAGTGGAGGTGTGGTGTTATGTTGAGGTGTGGTGTTTAGTGGAGGTGTGGTGTTCTGTGGAGGTGTGGTGTTTAGTGGAGTGGTGGTGTTCAGTGGAGTGGTGGTGTTCTGTGGAGTGGTGGTGTTCAGTGGAGGTTTGGTGTTCTGTGGAGGTGTGGTGTTCTGTGGAGGTGTGGTGTTCAGTGGAGTGGTGGTGTTCAGTGGAGTGGTGGTGTTCAGTGGAGGTATGGTGTTCAGTGGAGATGTGGTATTCAGTGGAGGTGTGGTGTTCAGTGGAGGTGTGGTGTTCAGTGGAGGTGTGGTGTTCAGTGGAGTGGTGGTGTTCAGTGGAGATGTGTTGTTTAGTGGAGGTGTGGTGTTCAGTGGAGATGCGGTGTTCAGTGGAGGTGTGGTGTTCAGTGGAGGTGTGGTGTTAAGTGGTGTTCAGTGGTGGTGTTCAGTGGTGTGGTGGTGTTCAGTAGAGGTGTGGTATTCAGTGGAGGTGTGGTGTTCAGTGAAGGTGTGGTGTTTAGTGGAGGTGTGGTGTTATGTTGAGGTATGGTGTTCTGTGGAGGTGTGGTGTTCAGAGGAGGTGTGGTGTTCAGTGGAGGTGTGGTGTTATGTTGAGGTATGGTGTTCAGTGGAGGTGTGGTGTTCAGTGGAGGTGCTGTTTTAAGTTGAGTCACATTGCACCTTGTAGTGCTGTTGAGATACTTGAACGTGTAGTGAATGCATTGATGTATATATGTAGTAGTTAGGTACCTGTAGTAAAAAAGTCATCTGAAGACAAGTTTAATTATTAGATTATTTTCAAGAAAAATGTGTTCAGTGATCATCATTTACCTGGTGCTTGAAACATGGTACAGATAATTGGATTAAATTGATATACATCCCATTCATATTAACATTTGATACAGCTGTGATATGTTTTTTTTTTTTTTTTTAGTGCTTGAAGGAAAGTTATGTGAAAGCACTTGGTGTAGGCATTGGATTTGAGGTAGGCAGATTGAACTTTCATCTTCCAAGTCTAAATATAGACTCTAGTGTTATTACCGATACAACACTGAAGATAGATGGGACAGCCATGTCAGACTGGTCATTTGAGGAACATTTCTTAGACAACCATAGTATTGCAGTCGCTGTAAACAATACTTGCAAAACACCATCGGAAAAACTGGTTAGTGTGTGGTAATATTGTAGTGCTTGAAATCTGTCCATCATGTTTCTTAATGTACACAATACATAATAGTGATTCTATGGTTTGATGGAACTTAATACCTCATTGTCATAGCATAGAAGGATGAGCAGCCTTAAATGTTTCAGAAGTAAATGTGAGGACGCTCCCTTTGAAAGTGAATAACAAAACCGTTTAAATTTTGTTAAAAAGAAATATAGTGACATAATTGTTTCTTACCAATTTATCTCTTAAGAAAACTATTTTCCTAATCATTCCCTGTTGATTTTCATTGTAGGTAAATGAAGATATGAATGAAGAATTGCTGTCCACAGCAGGGGAATTCAAAGTGTTAGATTATAAAGATATTATGAAAAATGTCCAGCCTCTCTCGGAGCCAGATATGTCATTTTGGGAGAACTTTCATCCAAAAGCTGAAGACCCCAGTCAATGGAAATCTAAACAAGCACAGAAGTCCTGACATACAGGCAAACATAGTATTATGGTTTTCACCATGTTCTAAAAAACACAATACATATATTAATTTAATTGTATGTTAGTTTGTTTGTATATCTACAAAGCCAAGTAAACAAGTAATTAAGGGACACAATATCGTCTGTTAGATAAAATGAATAGCTAGATTGCAATGTATATACTTGCATGGATATATCAATATATATATATATATATATATATATCATATGCACTATGTGTTGGTGATCCGAAGATGAAGATTTGAATTTCCCGTCGTAGTTGTACTCGATGAATATTTGTAATATGTGTACAATTCACATCCATGTATGTAAATACATTGCGATCCAGGTATTCATATCTAATAGACGACTTCCACAATGATCATGTCAGAATATTTGGCCGACTGTCACTGCACCATTGAAAGGTTCTTTTTTAAGAACACCGATGTGGTGCAGCGGTATGAGCTACAGGTATTTCTGGTTAGGCGATGGGGTGCCGTAGATCGTGAGTTCGAGGCCTGGTCAGGGTACGAGTCATAAAGTTGTCTTCCTTCTTGAATTGTGTTACTATGTTATAAATATATATATATATATATGAACCTTAGGTTTAAGATTAAAATACCTATGAATGTATATAGTAATGGTGGCACCCAGTACTGAGTTGCCTTGTTGACTACATGCAGGTTGTGTATTTGTGTCAAGAACACATGTATGCATGCTTGGATGAAAGGCCACCACAGTTTCTTCATAACCGAGAGGCCCACCATATCCATGATATGGGGCCAGTTTCAAGCTGAGATGAAGGGCTACCAAAAATGAATTACATTGATGTACTCTCAAGGTCACAGAGGTCGAATGTGTTAAAATCGTTAAAACAACTTATTAATAACCAAGAGGCCCAGGATCATGATATTGGGACAGAGGCATGCTTTGATAACAGGCTGAAAAGTTTGTTTAATTGAATGACTTTGAACTTTCTTCAACATGACACTAGTCAATTGTGTTAAATTCTTAGTAAAAAAAAACAAAAAATAACTCAACTCTATGTATTTCCTAATTCAGGTGACCATTAAGGCACTTGGGCCTCTTTGTTATTCTAATATTGGTGCTGTGGAATCCTTCTCAAAGCTGTCTGGAATTATCCTAGATGGTCCAGACTAATTATATAAGTGTTGTTATTATTTGGATTTGGTCTAAAATTCAAGATGTTTGTTATCTTGAAAAACACATTTCAGTCTTCTTCTCTAGTTACACTGGTAGGATTAAGCTTCAGCTTGCCTGAAATGGTTCTGAGGTGGTCCTGACAAAGTGTTATTAAATTGAGGTGTTCAATCATTTTGAAAAACCCATTTTTCAATTTCTCTAGTTTCACCATTAGGATTTTGCTGAAACTTGTCAGGAATATATGATTCAGAGATGTTCTCAACCTATTGCTATCAATTTCTAGAATGATTCAAAAGCAAATATGGCTGCTATGGCTGCCATCTTCAAAATCACATTTCAAAAAAACTTCTCACAGTTCCATGTGTAAGATTTAGATGTGTAGTTGAAACTTGCCAGGAATTATCTTGAGATGGTCCTTTACAAATTGAATGGTTTTTTTTTTCTTCTTTTTTATTCCTTTTAAAATTATTTTTTTACATTCCAACATGAAAAACTGCTTGTATATAGTACACTGGTACTAGCTAAGTGTCTTTATAGTCAGAAGACCATTAAGGCCAACGGGTCTCTTCTTTGAAAATCTGAGGCAATGACATTAAATACTATGAACTACATGATCAATCAAATATGTTTGAATAATATGTTGTTTACTGAAAATTCTAAATCCTCAAATATAGTTCAATATGGTGATTGTGGTTTCATTTCAAGTCCTGGACTCAAAACAAGGCACAACATTTATTGTTGATACATCATCTTTTACATCATAGACGACTTGTTTAATTGGAGAAGTATAACTTAACTCGATTCAGGAGTTATTACATTGTTGAAAGGCTATTCTAGTATAATGTTATAGCTTTGTTACATTTTATAATTAAATACAATGTAATACTTTATTACATAATTTGATACAATGTAATACTACATCTGGTATTGCAGCACACATCTTTATACCAAATTAACTTTGTTGACGAAAGAATATTTATTCTATCAAGGGAAAATTACTAGTAATTGGATTCGTCCAAGTTAATATCATTCTGCTGCCAATTGTAAGGTACATTGTACATATCCACACTTGAGCAGAACTTTTTAAGTCATGCATGTACATGTATTATACTGCAGATTTAATGAAGAAATTAAGAGCAGACCTTTTTAAGTCATACATGTATTATACTGTAAATTTAATGAAGAAATTAAACTCACTTGGGTGTATGAGATTGAATTGGTTATTAAATCTGAAAATTAAGGATGAAAATATTCTTTCAAATAATTAATCTGTATACAGTAATATATATAAATAAGAAAACGTCCTGTGGTGTGGAGATTGCTGACATTGTTTGTATAGAAACGATATTAATGGTAGTCTTTCAGGATGTGAAAAATCGGAGAACAATCCCTCAGTTAAGAGATGGAATAAGAACGCAGATCCTTTTTGAAGAGAATGTTGACTTGCCTATTCAACTTGGTGTTCACATATATTTACCTTGCATATTGCTGTTCAATTCACATAAACTGTGAATACAATATACATAATATACACTGAATCCCGGTATTAATAAAAACAGAAAATTGTATAGTCGAAAGGAAAAAGCTATACAATAAGTAATCACCTACGTGGTACTGCTAATAATCTGTCAATTACACATTTGTATTTCTAGTTAATACTAATCCGTACGTAACTGTCATCAGCATCATCATCAAACTTTGTGTCCCCCTCAGAAGATACTTAGACACATCAGAAATCGACCAATAAATAAAAGGAGAACAGTTCAAAATGTATTAATTTTAGAGGAAAAATAAAAGTAGTTCATTCATTATAGCGACGAGATTTCATTTAAAAAAAAAAAAAAAAAGTCATCTAGAAACGCGTAGCGTGCATAACGAAACGAGCTGCTTTGATCAGAAACCGGTTCTAGGCAATTTCATAATGGAATGGGACGGCCATTGTCGCACCTAGTTTGAAAAAGTGTCAAAGTCCTCGCCTAAAACCTATATAGGACTCCTTTACAGATGTGTTTAGTGGATTGGGAACATGGCACGGTCAGGAGTACTCCAACAATGTTAGAGGATAAACAAGGCGAGAACGTATGACGGGCGCCGCGTCAGAACTAAAATATTACCAGATACCTTTAAAAAAAAAAGTGAAATCACATGAATGTCCGATACAGATTCCACAACAAGCCGCATTACATACGGTTTTTAGGAGGCATGACACTTTATGAACATACAATGTGTTTCCATTGAGGGAAATGTTTAAATCTGATGATATGAATTGAAGTATGACATCAGTTCGCATCTTTGGAGCACTTTGAAGATGTCTGGGAAGTAAATCCAAAATTTCAAATTTGCACATGGAAGAAATGAGTTAATGCGCATGGTGAAAACCAGCTTAACTAGAAAGGATTAAACTAAAGAGATTAGATTTTGTAGATAAAGCAGCTTCCCCTTGTCGATGTGGATGGGACAAGCACGGAATCGGCCGCATCTGCTATACTGTAGTGGTATGGACTAAACAAAGCATGAACTTAACGATGTAATGTTGGAAAGGATATCATTTTGTTAGATTGTTTATTGAGATAAAACCAGTGTTCACATCCATAGAAAACTGACGGCCAAACCACTGCTGAGCCCTTATAAAAAGAAAGATCGTAATTATATTCCAAGACGGACAAACAACTCCATGCGTGGTGCCGATGACCATGGGATCACTTGCCCCTCTGTTCATCTTAAAAAAAAAAAAAAATCTGTCACAATTGTCAAACGCTGAATGAGTAGGAGCTGCGTATGATAAAGGAATATCTCTACATTCTCTTATTAGCATCGACCCGATCACGATAATTTCACATTTAGTGTTCTTAAATTCCCAGTGCTTGTTGACAGTTGTGTTTGTGATATGCTTCCATGAACTGACAGGTGGTGGGTTCTCAAGCATAGTAATGGCTCTAGGGAGATCGTATTTACTTAGCAGCCTCTGAATACTCGGGAACCAGCTTGGTGTGGATATCATGGACCAACGGCTGCCTATATGCGAGGTCATTATCTGTGGATCCTTCTAGACGAGTGATCTATGAATGACATTTGCTATGGGTGCTGTACCAGTTAGTAGTTATACTGTTGCCTCAGCACATATGTCCGGAAGGAAGACGACTTGTCGCAACATATTCCTGAATTCAGCTTCTAGAGGTAGTAGGTCTTTGTCGAATGTTAAGATGATCGCCAACTTATAGGTTATGATTGGAGCAACATACGTCTTGATAAGGTGGATATTGGCAGACGGGTTCAGTCCATTCTTTCCTTGGATACCTGCCTTCATGAGACCATATAGTTCTCCTACCTTTAGATTTCTGAATATTGACCTAAATGGTAGTCGGAGCAGGTTCTCCAATATATGTCGCCTTGCTTTCTTTCGGTATAGATTCTTCATTGATTGTGAAGTTGAAAGGGGATTAAGAAACAATTGAGCTTAGCGTAGTGTAACCATTGGTTAGTGAAGTGGGACCCTGCCTTGCTTTTGGCTGGTAAGACTACACATTGTTTGGGCTACAGCTTATGACAGTGGTCTGCTTAGACTGCATCGAGATGTGTCAAGAGTTCTTCGTTTGCTGAGGTAGAGAGCGAAACATCAGATGTTGGCACAGTACAGGAGACATTGACCCCGTCTCCCGAGCTCTGTACTTGTTCAAGGAGGTCATTTATGAATATCTTGTACAGGATGGTGTTGAGGATCCCCCTTGGCACACACCTTGTCGTATAAGGACTGTTGAGTACTCTCATTCCAATTAAAGTGCGTGATTGAGCCTTTATTTAAAGTATGGATAGTTTCACAGGTCACCTAACAGTACTGCGGCATTCTTCGTAAATCCGCGCTGCAGGGGATTCTGTTTCGTTGATAATTTCTTCTCTACTCCGTTTCGCAGTACTGTCTCTAGGATTTTCAGTATTAGTGATAGCACAGTTATCCCCGATACATTCTAGTTCCCGGCATTGTTCTTGTTTCCTTTCCTTTGTAAATTGGGTTACAAATAGCTGCCCTATCTTCATAAGATCAGATATACTACCCTTGGTGAAGATCATCGATGCATTGATTTAGCTCTGGACCATTATACTGAAAATGCTCAGCAGTTATATTGAACTAATCTGGCGACTTGCTGCAGTTAAGTGATTGGAATATCTTAGTCATTTCTGTGTGACTGAATAGTTCGTTAGAGTTGACATTCTCTGGGCTGGAAGTTCCAGAATGTCTACGTCAAACTATATGCGATTGTAAAAGGGATAACCCTCAGTGTTCTCAGGAGATGCTAGATTGGTGAAGTGCTTTTTCCGCCCTTCAAGTATTTGCTCTTGGTCGTCATAGATATTGTCTCCCACTTTCAATTCTGTGAGAGGAGGGGGCCTGTGATTTACATGATTTATTAATAAGACGGTAAAAGGTGGTACGATCACCGTGATGGGCTTCCATTATCCTGCGTGCCCCCTTTGTCTCGACACCTCTAGCTCCGGCCCTGATCAGGGTTTACCTGCGTCTTTCCAAGTCTCGAGAGCTGTTTTATTAGCCTTGGTTGCAACCGTTATTTCCTGCTTCCAAACATTGTGTTTACCCCTCCCTGGCCTTGATAGATTGTCCGTGGAGGCACTTGACAGCATCAGA
This sequence comes from Pecten maximus, assembly GCF_902652985.1. NCBI lineage: Eukaryota > Metazoa > Mollusca > Bivalvia > Pectinida > Pectinidae > Pecten > Pecten maximus. The sequence goes on along the minus strand of NC_047020.1, from coordinate 25,134,646 downwards.
GATTATCTCGTCAGACGATTCTGTCCACCGAAAATCTTAATATTCTGGCTAGGCTTAAGGGTAATCTGTATAGGAGAATAATGTTGAATTCCAAACACGAATACATATCTAGAAACTTGCACAACAATAATCATGTAATATACCAAAATGTTTGTTTGGACATGTATTTTCCTAAAATCAAATATAATTTGCTGTATATGCTAACACTTATTTTGTGGTAAGATGTAGCATGGAATAAAGTCACACAAATGATCAATCCTGAAAAATAACCAAGCTGTTATGCTCACATCTATGTAAAAGCACAGGGTAGGAGCATTTGTTTGACCAGATTTGACTTAATGCACGTATTGTTTTGACCTTGTAATGCAAATGGCGGATGTAAATAATATTACGCAAATATCGGATAAAGGAAGGCATTTCAATCAATAAAAAGGTTCCTATATCATACCCTAAAGACATCTGAGCATAGTAAAAAGGACCTTTTTAAGACAAATTGTTTAACTGGTGAGTTTTGGGCCTTTTTCAGAAATATACATATTTTACCCCAAAAACATTTTTTGCCATATCTAGAGTTCTTTATAGTGTCTAATATGCATGTTTGATGTTTGAAATACCTCCTTATATGCCATATTTGAGTGATATCATTTACAACCGCCATTTGCATTTCAAGGTCAAAATAAAAGCCGTGTTTATACATATAAAATCTGGTCAAAGTAATGCTTCTATTTTGTGCTTTAGACGCTTGTGAGCAAAAAGACGTCTATTTTGTGCAATAAATGCGATGCAAATGAACTGATTACAAATGTATGTCCCCATGAAACATGCATTTTTGGCATGTTTTGTTGAAATTTACAAACAGCCTAACAAATTACATGTCAACAGCAAGGCCGACGGTTTGCCGTGATACGTACTAAAAGTTCATCATGCTACTTCTGTTAAATTGCATCATAGTATGAATGTATAGGCTTGTAAAATACCACTATTTTGACTGGATTTGCTGTTTAGATGTCCCTTTGCTGATAGGATGTAGGGTCATACTGTTTCCATATGATCCTTACATGTTTATTTCTTAACGTAGATACTGACCGTAGGCCGGTGGTTTTTCTCCGGGTACTCCGGATTTCCCCACCTCTAAAACCTGGCACGTCCTTAATTGACATGGCTGTTAATGTGACGTTATGGCTGTTAATGTGACGTTAAACAAAATAAACCAAACCAAACAAATAAACCAAGGTACATTTGTATATGGGCCTTTAATTCCAGGGATTCAAGCCACTACTGTTGTAATGGAAATGTGATCAAATGTATTATGTTCTAGATAGTCGACGACGAACTGGCGGAACAGTTTGAATGTGTACTGTAAACAGGTTGAATAGAAAATAGATTTCTCTCGCCCTATTGGGTGTGGGAACAACCAACCAATTGAAAAAATAGATTTTTGAAACATCCCCTGTGTATAGAAAGTTGAGCCAGGGATAAAATTTCTGGCAGCCACTGATTGGCCAGTATGTTATGAAATGACAAAATAGATATGTAGCCTGATAGGTTACTGTCTATAAGAAATGTTGATATAAATTTCGTAAGTCTGATTGAATTTTTCCCTAAAGTTCATGTCATAATAATTAACAGGTAAACATTTCAGAATTTTGAGATTTTTTTACTGCGAAATTCATCCATTTTCAAAATGGCTACCCTGGACAAAATTTGAGCTGAAGGACTTTTTTTTGATTACGTGTTAAACCATAATTGCCATATTGAATTCAAGAATTTTAATGATATACTCCAAAACGTTAACACTAAAGTCTATGGAAAAACAATTGGTTGGTTGGTCCCTTATAAGTATAGTCTGCTATAGTTGTTGAATATCCACATGACTTCCTAAAATGTTGGAGATTTGGTTTCTTTCTGGAATTGCTATTAGTGGACAGGTCACAATTGAGATCTCCTGCTATAATGCTATCAAGGGATGCTGTATACAGTCTAGTAATTTCTTGAATCAAGGTTGGCTTCCTACGCCTCCTCGCTAGTTCTATAGCGTCTGCAAGGAATATACACAGACACGATCAGGTTTTTTTCTGCCGTCTGTATGGAGACGCATGCTATATTGTCGTTATCTTCATATGTCATGATCGCTAAATGTTCAATTGAATTCTTCTAAATAATGCAATTTCCTCCGTAACCCCCTGGTCACTGATTCGAGAATATAAGGTCCTGTGTATCAACTGATTTTCCTGTACTACATTTATATATGTTTTCGGCAATTAGATTTCGCCAATCAAGCTCAAAATGTAATAGCCTGCGCTCCTGTAGGCAGATAACATAATTATTTTCCAGGAGTTGACACAATCTAGCTGTTTAAGACATTAGTACAATTACATGTAGCGATACGTAGGTGATATACTTGCTTATCAACACTATTGTGGCACTCTGCTACTGAACTGGTGTCCTCCTTGGTGAGGCTATGTGTAGAAAAAGATTGGCCTTAGGGATTGTTTCCTTTAAGGGATAACTACCGGCTCTTGTGTAACGGGCGTTTCCACACTGCTGACTGCCTCACTACTACTTTCTGGTCTTGTGTTGGAGTTGTCATTGGTTTTACTATCGGGAGCTGTAGTACCGTTACTTGGATTGAATTCGGGTCATTGCTGAGGCATAATTGGTTCATCAGTATGTATACATGACACATGTGATATAGTGCTTTCAAATACGCCAGTATGTAGATGTGAATCATGTGAGGTACACTACTGATCTTGGAAACATCATTTTGTATAATGGGGGTTAAACGCTATTGGAGTGGAGGACCGTGGTCTAGCTGCGAGAGTGATATTGTACTACGAGGCAAGGAGGAAGCCAGTGTTGTTAGTTGCTAATAATGTTTAGTATTATTAGACGTAGCTGTACGATACTGCTCCAGCTTTTCGTGTCGTTGCTGACAAGCACGGATTCGAGACTAAAATTTCATAGGTGAGATTTGTGATTCTTCCGGTCTTTGAGTCCGATAGACTCGACAGTTCCAGCTTTCTGATCCTGGACTCCAGACGTCGGCTATTGGCTGTATCATTTTGGGTCGGTGTAGTATTCAGAGTGGATGTCTCTTTCTCACGGCACTGTTAGTCACATCTCACGTTACGTACACCTTTGAGAGGGCCGCGCTTCCCTTGTTATGTCGAGCGGCGTCTCGGGAGGAAGTGTTCTCAATTCTTAGGATTTGGTTAATATTTCCAGGTCTTTCATGTTCTTTCTAATCTAATTATGTGAGCTTTTAATCTAACAGGGTCTTTCAGATCGCTATCATGTTTTGCTTTCTCAGCTTTTAGTTGCTCTTCCCAGGATCTGAGTTTCCTCTCCCTAGCTCTGAGGGCAGCATGTTCTTCTCTGGGTTTAACTGTTGGTTGAGTGAGGCTCGGGCTAGGAGTCAAAACTGTAACTTTTGGCATCGTAGGACCGGGTCAGTAGGGTTGACTAAAATACTAGCAGAAGGTACGACTGCGGGGGGGCTGCTTCCTCAGTAAGGACAGCCTTAGCATTATAGATTTCGAGGTCCGACGTTGCGTCTTTCGGAGAATACCTTTACTGCTAGACAGTGACAGGATATGTTGTACTATTGTCATTAACTACATCAGTAAGTATAGATAGGGCATGTGGAAGACTTCGACTCCCCAATATGTATGGATGTAACATGTGTTCCTGGATACATCAGTATGTATAGATGGGACATGTGAAGTACTGTTCCTGGATACATCAATACTGTTCCTGGATACATCAGTATTGTTCCTGGATATATCAGTAATGTTCCTGGATACATCAATACTGTTCATGGATACATCAATACTGTTCCTGGATACATCAGTATGTATAAATGGGACATGCGAAGTACTGTTCATGGATACATCAGTATGTATATTCGCAACATGTGAAGTACTGTTCCCAGATACAAAAGTATGTATAGATGGGACATGTGAAGTACTGTTCCTTGATACATCAGTATGTATATACGGAACATGTGAAGTACTGTTCCTGGATACATCAGTACTGTACCTGGATACATCAATACTGCTCCTGGGTACATCAGTACTGTTCCTGGATACATCAGTATGTATAGATGGGACATGTGAAGTACTGTTCCTGGATACATTAGTACAGTTCATGGATACATCAGTACTGTTCCTGGATACATCAGTGATGTTCCTGGATACATCAGAACAGTTCATGGATACATCATTACTGAACCTGGATACATCAGTACTGTTCCTGGATATATCAGTAGTGTTCCTGGATTTATCAGTACTGCTCCTGGATACATCAGTACTGTTCCTGGATACATCAGTACTTTTCTGGATATATCAATACTGTTCCTGGATACATCAGTACTGTTCCTTGATACATAAGTACTGTTCCTGGATACATCAGTACTGTTCCTGGATACATCAGTATGTATAGATGGAACATGTGAAGTACTATTCCTGGATACATCAGTACTGTTCCTGGATACATCAGTATGTATAGATGGAACATGTGAAGTACTATTCCTGGATACATCAATACTGTTCCTGGATACATCAATACTGTTCCTGGATACATCAGTACTGTTCCTGGATACATCAGTATGTATAGATGGGACATGCGAAGTACTGTTCCTGGATACATCAGTACTGTACCTGGATACATCAGTACTGTTCCTGGATACATCAATACTGTACCTGGATACATCAGTACTGTTCCTGGATACATCAATACTGTTCCTGGATACATCAGTACTGTTCCTGGATACATCAGTATGTATAGATTGGACATGTGAAGTACTGTTCCTGGATACATCAGTATGTATAGATGGGACATGTGAAGTACTGTACCTGGATACATCAGTATGTATAGATGGAACATGTGAAGTACTGTTCCTTGATACATCAGTACTGTTCCTTGATACATCAGTACTGTTCCTGGATACATCAGTACTGTTCCTTGATACATCAATACTGTACCTGGATACATCAGTACTGTTCCTGGATACATCAGTACTGTTCCTGGATTTATCAATGCTGTTCCTGGATACATCAGTATGTATAGATGGAACATGTGAAGTACTGTTCCTTGATACATCAGTACTGTTCCTTGATACATCAGTACTGTTCCTGGATACATCAGTACTGTTCCTTGATACATCAATACTGTACCTGGATACATCAGTACTGTTCCTGGATACATCAGTACTGTTCCTGGATTTATCAATGCTGTTCCTGGATATATCAGTATGTATAGATAGGACATGTGAAGTACTGTTCCTGGATACATCAGTCCTGTTCCTGGATACATCAGTATGTATAGATGGGACGTGAAGTACTGTACCTGGATACATCAGTATGTATAGATGGGACATGTGAAGTACTGTTCCTGGATACATCAGTACTGTTCCTGGATACATCAATACTGTTCCTGGATACATCAGTACTGTACCTGGATATATCAGTACTGTACCTGGATACATCAGTATGTATAGATGGGACATGTAAAGTACTGTACCTGGATATATCAGTACTGTACCTGGATACAAAAGTATGTATAGATGGGACATGCGAAGTACTGTTCTGGATATATCAGTACTGTTCCTGAATACATCAATACTGTTCCTGGATACATCAGAACTGTTCCTTGATACATTAGTACTGTTCCTTGATGCATCAGTATGTAGAGAAGGGACATTTGAAGTACTGTACCTGGATATATCAGTATGTATAGATGGGACATGTGAAGTACTATTCCTGGATACAGCAGTACTGAACCTGGATACATCAGTACTGTACCAGGATACATCAGTATGTATAGATGGGACATGTGAAGTACTGTTCCTGGATACATCAGTACTGTTCCTGGATACATCAATACTGTTCTTGGATACATCAGTGTGTATAGATGAGACATGATGAGTACGTATGTAGTATCATTACCTGACTCTCTATGCAAATGTAAATAAAGTATTTTCGGCTGTTGACAGATCAATATTTTCGACTGTTAACTGGCGCGGAACATCCGCACGCGCTCAAACACCATAATGGTTATGATGAAGCGTCTTTCTGATATCCAATTAGGTTTTGTTGTATATAATTGATAATTGATAAGGGATTCGGCTACCACATAAAATATCATAAAAGGGTTTATATGAATTCTTACAGCGTATTGCGAGGTCAAAGGAACGTCAACTTTGGAGTAAGAGTTTACTGAAGACTTTTCACGCGTTCCTCAGTCTAGTGAAATCTTGTGGATTATTCAGGTAACAAAACAGTTGTTTCATGCCTTATCAGTCAACAGTCAAAACTCGGTGTTGGGACCACCCAATAAACTGTTTCCTCTGTCACAGCTGTATACTGTCGTTCATAGGTACCCCCGTATGTAAGAGTGCCTCCGAGTGTTTACCAGAATCGGGAGTAAGAAATGACTAAGTTCAGCACATTTCTTAGCTAAAAACAGCATTTATGAGTATATGGCATTGAATTCGTGGAATAAATGACTGAAGAAGGAAATTATACAGTGGGATCGGGTGTGTACAACAGATAGATATTCTTGCATAATACAGAGGTCAGTTTTGTCTTAAGATATTTTATGTTTAACTGATAAATCACTCGATTTGTCAAAATAGCAGCAAGAGATGTCCGAAAGTATTCATAATGCTGTCGCAGAAAATGTCCATTCGTAGCTACTCGGCCGATTCCGTACCTTTCGCCTAACCGTAGAGAATCGGCCGAGGTGTTCCGAGTGAGAAAATGTCACAACAACGTTGCCATCTTTGATCTTGACGTCACAGTCCTCAACTCTCGTCGCGGCCGATATCTTTTTGATATTGTCGTTTATGTGAAATCTTCCTTATGATATGTGATTGTGTGATTTGAATAGGGTTTACTTATTTTGGGCACTTCTCAATCTCCTTGTCACACTGCATGTCCGTCATGTTGCCCAAAACAGCCGACTGGTGCCGCGAAAAAAGCTTGGGAACCGTGGGAGCAGAAAATTTAAAAAATGAAAAAGTAGATAAGATGAAAGTAGTTAACTTCAGCAGCATGATATAGATGTGGCTAACAAGGTTCTAATACGAATATAGTGAAGTAAAATAGAGGGTTAAGGACATGTAAAACACACAGTGGGGGTAAGTTCGGCAGAACCTATGAGTAGGTAGTGCGTGTCACTCGGGCGTGAAAAGGCACTCGATACTATTAATCATAATACTGGGTTCAAATACCAATAGAAAGACCCTAAAAAACAACCTCAGCCCGAAGTGTAAATGTATCCTACATCGCATTCACACCACTGCCACCGTCACCGCTGCCATCTTGTTATTTTAAACTGTGGCTATTTAGACATTCCGTGTGTCTTTGTACGAGCACGAATGGTATTAAAAAGATTACCTTCGACTCCGAGACCACAGAGTTTATAATGAGGCCAATGTGTCATAAAGTAACAACTGCCCTTTAAGTCCAGGAAGGCTTTGAGATTTTACTTTCTCACTCGGGATTAGGATCAATAGTCTCCTGTAGAGAAAACCCCTGATATTGCACGTTCGCGAAGGGTATAACCGTATCAAGACGGTCCTGTATTCGGGTTCTGATTACCTTTCCAAGAGGTGATCGGTCTATAACTAGCGGGGTTACCACGAGACTTAATACCACTTTTTAAAATGGGAAGCAACAGCAGGCAACCTTCAAGTCAAGACATTAGGTATCTGTAAGCGTGCTATTAGAGGTCGGCCTCCATACTGTAAATGTTCATTCTGAATACAATCGGTCCTTAGTGCCTTTTAAATTCAGACTTCTTATGACGTATTCAATTTTGATGCGAAATCATCTGAACTCCTATTTAATTCAACAGGATTCACGGTTCGCCTCTTCACTGTTAATCCTGTCCGTTCGAAAGACATTTGCCTTATAGAATTTTCGACAATAATTGACAAATGCCTGAGCTTCACTACTAACTGTCCAGAGGGAGCCACTGCAATGGGAAGTGTGCGTCCATTGCTTCAAAGCCTGCCACAGGTCTTTACGTCACAGTAGTTGTCGGTTGTACCATTTTATCCTCAATTGCAATATGCTGGGAATTTCTGAAAGCACGTTTTGCATTTGTATTGAAGATAAGTAAAACTGCACGGTTTTTTCCCGTCAACTCTCCAGTCCTTCCGTCGGTCACGAGCAGACTTGTGTGCTGCATTAACATCATTGTTTCAGTAATGATTTTGAGCGTGGATTAAACCTCGATATAGGAATACATGAATGTGCATGTGTGATCAGGGGTACCCGTGATAGTATTTAACACGTCGATGTCCGTAGGTAGATTTATTTAAAAATCTAAGTATGTCCGCCATATGCTATCAACTAACTGCTAGCTGATATTGTATCATCTTATTGACGCTGCACGTTCTCCATTAACGATCGGGTAGTACGATCCGACACAGCGTGGTCAGACGCAATGCCTATATCGGATCAGGAGAAAACCCCGTATGGTTGTATAGAGCCTGTCATAGTGTTATTCACTCCAATATAGTCAATAGGAGTTTCCAGGGTTGTAAGGGAGACCAGTAAACGTATACGTTTTGTTGATAGGAATAAAACTAGTTGAGATAATTAGCTGACGATTCAGCGCCCTTTTCCGTCGTGCCGAGTACAAAGTAGACAGCATTGCAATGAATGAAAATACAAATATCAGCGTAAACCCGAACGATGTCTTCACTGGGGGGCTTCGACAGCTTCCATAAATTCAGATATTGGAATCAATGGCAAGTAGAGAGGAATTTAGATCTCCTTCTTTATCAGTATATTGTTATAAACTAGCTCCACGATGAAAAAATCTGGTCTATCAGACATGTTGACAGGATGACGTTACTATGGCAGGTAATATAACCTTTTTGATAAGTGGTTATTAATCTGGTATTTCACTATACTTCGAGTAGACAGCAGTTATTAAACTGAAGCGCTATATTGATATCACTTTATAATTAAGTACACAGTAATACTTAATCTGGTATTATAGTAAGTATTTTTATGGTAAATTAACTTTGTCGACAAAAGAACATTAACTCTATCGTGGGCTTGTTAATTATATTCGTCTAAGTTGATCCAGACTTGAGCAGACCATCTGAGAATTCACTGAGTTGTATGAGCTCAAATCAAATAAACAGTGATATATGTGTATGATAAAATAATAAAAGAATAATTATCTACTCTGCAGAACTACTCGATTATTAAATCTGGAAATTAATGATGAATAAAAAATAATCTGTAATCAACAATGAAATATTATCAATGAATACATAGTGTATAGAGAAAACGTCCTGTGGTGGGGAGATTGACGACGATATTAATGGTGGTCTTTCAGGATGTGAAAAGTCACCGATCAAACCCCTTAGAACGGGATGGAATAAGAATACAGACCTTTTTTGAAGAGAATGTTGACTTGTCTATTCAACTTGGTGTTCACAAATATTTAACTTGCGTATTACCCATCAATTACATTCTCTTCCATTCAAATGTAACGCGAATACAATATAATGTACTCTGAATCCCGATATTAATAAATACAGCAAATTGTATAATTAAAAGAAAAGTTATACAATAAGTAGTCACCCAAGTGGTACTGCTAACAATCTGTCAGTTATACATTTGTAATTCGTTAATGCTAATCCATACGTTAATGTCAGCTGATTGAAATATGACCTTATTTTGATTTAAACTCCGCCTCAGATCCCAAGTTGGATTATAATGATCAATTAGCTCTTGATTCCAAAATGGAATGAATTATTCATGATAATTAGGCTGCTGCCAACCATAGTGACAAATTGGCCATTTGTCGGCCATGACACTATGTAACCCCTGTGTCAATTGTCTGGGTGTCATATCGTGGCGAATAGATTGATAGGTTGTAAGTAAAATATAGTGAGAGTGCAATTTTGCAAAATAAAAACTAGAAATACATATTAGAAAAGCACCAATAAGATACACAAAGAAAATTGTAATAAGAACATTCTATAACTTTTAATGCTTTAAAGTTTTTATTAAAACACAATACGTACCATGAGTACACAGCACTTTGATTAATTTTCAATTTAGGAATAAAATACTTGTGGAATTAAATACATGCTATATAATATGCATATATCTATGATAAAAGAGTTTGTACATAACTAAGAACGATCAAGATATTGTCACAGACACAAATGATCATATACACCGTATTACTGCATGGTCCTGCACAATTGTAAAACAGAAATGCATGACTTCAACAAAAACAACCCGTCAATTTCAATGTTCGTTTTTTTTTGCGAGTTGTACCATTTTCACGACAAGATCATACATGTGTATTTGATATCTAAAACAGGTCGCGTGCATGAGAAAGATACAATCATCAAAGCATCGATCATGAAAAGCTAGTGTTCATTCGCGAGGTGACATGGAGGCCAAAGAGCTATAATTAACTCAAAATGTCGCTAATCATCAAACATTGATGACATGGACGTGTCGAGCTGTATAAAGAGTTACAATGGTCCCAGGTTGTGTTTACTCATATGTTTTATTTATGTTCAGTGGTCCAGGAGGTTTAAATATCAATGTTACTGTTATCATGATTAATACATGTGATGTTTCTGATAAGCATTAACGTTATTGTAAACATATCTACATATATATCAACATACATGTCTGACTACGATGCGAAATCAATTTACAATAAAAAGTATATTATTTTCATTTCACTCTGTATAATTCACATTCGAATTGGCCAATTAAAATGATAATAATTACAACAATGCTTAATTGTTAAATAAAAAAAACTGTCATGTTCATATTACTTTCAACAAATAGTTATCTACAATTATTGTAGGTAATAGGTGGTCGGTTGGCACAGCAGCAACATACTTGTCTTTCAAATAGACGGACGGGGTTCGATTTCTCGATCGGATGTGAAAGGTATGTGGTCACATGTCCGACTACGTCGGTTTCCCTCATGGTTTTCCGGTTTCCAACCACAGTAAAACCCCTCGCACGCTTCAATCGGGCCAACAAGCGTGATTAATATAAGTTGATTTAACTTGAATTGCAGTTGTTGTAAAATAGATACAGTTTACATTACTGTGTTTGGGCTGTAACGCCTCGTGGTGTTGAGGGAGGATAGATATATCGGTCATCGGTCTCTGGGGGGGGGGGGGGATGCAATTCCTACACAGGGATTTTAAACTGCGCCAAATTAGTCCTGCTTACAAACATTGAATGTTGATCAATATGTATATATAATTTATGAAAGCAGTCTTCTCATATCATGTTACATATTGATTGTATAGATATTATATTTTTCTTGTTTTAATATCACTACATTTGTAATTTTAAAACATTTTTCTCAATAGTTTTACTATATGTCTTTTGTCAACACTTTTCAAAGTTTTTATACCGAGCGGAATGTCCATTTTTTGGTACATGTTAACTCCTGCCTTTATTTTGTAACCCCCTCTTATATGTTAGCGGTTAATCCGAACCAAACAAATACACTATAGGTGTATAGGAGTAACGTAACCAGTGTCCTAAATACGTTGTTATGAATGTTTTGCGTCAGTAAATGGTATAATAAGAAAGTGATCGTGAACAAAGTCATGGTTTCCTATGACCATGAAAGGCGTTAATATTTACACTTTTGACTTGGTAATTAATCCTGTAATGTAGACCTCTTAACCCGTTAATTGATAACCTACCTAAGTATGTAATTGTTTATAGTCAAACACGACATATGACCGACAAAACTACACTTTCCATGCTTTGTTTCATTACTGCTTCCAGACATATATATATTTCTGCAAGTCTGATAATTACTTTAATATTAGTTGTGTTACTACCATCAGAAGGCGGATAACTCCGCGTTTGTCACGTGACACGGTAACCGGTGTTTGTTCCTTTGTAAATGTACAACGAATGAACAGAATTTCATTTCCGATTTGAAAGAGTACGGATGTTTAAAAGTACATGACTAGTTGAAAACTGAAGCGATTCATTCATATAAACTATTAAACTTCTGACAGTAAATACATTCAATACAATGTCCTGTAATTGTAATGATTATAATGTATGAAAACTAAACGACATTGACTAAATTCCTCTGTAGAAACCAGAGTTAAATAGAAGTGTAGTGTTTCTCAACTATTATCGTATATTATTCTAATTAAAAAACGGACTTTCAGTTTGAAGTATTGCCAAAACTATTATTAACAGAATAAGCTGAGCATCAACCATTAAATGTGGGTCCTTTATGAAGTGATTTATGACCAATATATGATTGTATTGAGCAATTCTTGGTGTTTTTTGTTATAGTGAATTATTGTATTAAGTGAGTAAGACATTTAAACCTTTACTATTAATCGTGAAATTACCTTCCTTCTGCTCACGTTCGTCTTAGTGACTCGACGCTATTGACGTGTTTATTGTATATATGTTGGCTAAATGAAAGACTACTTCATTAACATCTTATCAGTCATCATCATCATCATCATCATCATCATCATCACCACCACCATCATCATCATCATCATCATCATCATCACCATCACCATCATCATCATCATCATCATCACCACCACCACCACCACCACCATCATCATCATCATCATCATCATGTAAATTAGCCTTATGAACAGGATATACAGGTGCGATATTATAACTGACTCCAGTTATGTTAATAGGTTTGTTAACAATTAAAGGGCAACCTGGCGTTGTCGGCCATTCACACCTAGATATTGACTTCTGATTGAGGAGGTCATTCTAAAGCTTGATATATGTTTACTGTGTAAATATTGAATTAAGTCTAATTGTACCGGGCTCTGGTCGAAGGGAAATATAAATATTTGATACCCCTAACCTTGTCACAGATTACTAGTTTCGTGGCTTTTATTGATATCGCCGTTTACTGTGTATTAAAACAAATCTGTTGTTACTACAGACCTTACCGCCGTAATTATGTAAAGTGATTAATATGAGCCACCGACATCCATTGTTATGTATGCCGGGGGCTAGTCGATATAATGACAACCAACCTCTTACTGTACTGTCATTGACATAACAAATGAACAAAATTTACAACATTATCAACAGGAAATATGTAATTTGTCTACCCAGGGCAAAAAACAAAAAAATGTCACATATAGTATGTTCTGTCAACATAAGGAAACTTGTGTTAGAAATGACAACGGACAGCCGTTTCAATAGATAAACAAATATAACTGTCAACAGGACGAAAATCCAATTGTGTCAACATACGACAAAAACGAACTGTCAGCATAGGACGAAATACTGTGTCAACATACGACAAAATTTAACTGTCAACATAGAACGAACTATACCTGTGTAAACATACGACGAAATATAGCTGTGTCAACATACGACGAAATATACCTGTGTAAACATACGACGAAATATATCTGTGCCAAAATAGGACGAAATATAACTGTGTCAACATAGGACAAAATATTACTGTGTCCGAATAGGATGAAACATAACTGTTTTAATAGGACAAAATATAACTGTCAACATAGGAAGAAAAATATAACTGTGTCGACATACGACGAAATGTAACTGTGTCAACATACGACGAACTATATCGGTGTCAAAATAGGACAAAATATAACTGTGTCAACAAATGACGAAAAATAACTGTCAACATAGGGCGAAATATTCCTTAGTCAACATAGGAAAATGTTACTATGTCAATATAGGAAGAAATATAACTGTGTGGACATACGACAAAATATAGCTGTATTATCATAGGACGAAATTTAACTGTGTCAACATACGACAAAATATAGCTGTATCATCATAGGACGAAATTTAACTGTGTCAACATACGGCTTGATATAACTGTGTCAACATACGACTTGATATAACTGTCAACATATGACGAAATTTAACTGAATCAACGTAAGACGAAATATCTATGTGCTAAAAAAGGACGAAATATAACAGTGTCAACATACGTCGAAATATAATTGTGTCAAAATAGGACAAAATATAATGGTGTCGACATTGGACAAAATATTATTTATAAACATAGGACGAAATAAAACTTTGTCAGTATAGGACGAAATCTACAAATGTAGCTATGTCATCGTGTCAAAATAGGACGAAATATATCAGTGCTAACATAGAACGAAATATATCAGTGCTGATATAGGACGAAATATAAATTTGTCAACAGGACGAAATATAACTATGTCAACATAGGACGAAATATAACTATGTAAACAGGAAGAAATATAGCTATGCCAACATAGGACGAAATATAACGGTGTCGTCATAGGACGAAATATAACTGTGACAAAATAGAACGAAATATAACTGTCAGAATAGGATGAAATATAGCTGGTAGCATAGGATGAAATATAACTGTGTCGATAAGACGAAATACAACGGTGTCGACATAGGGCGAAATATAACTTTGTCAACATATGACAAAATATAACTTTGTCAACATAGTACGAAATATATCAGTGCTAACATAGGACGAAATTGTCAACAGGACGAAATATAACTGTGTCAACATAAGACGAAATATATCAGTGCTAACATAGGACGAAATATAACTGTCAAAAGGGCGAAATACAACCATGCCAACATAGGACGAAATATAGTCGTGTCAACATAAGACGAAATATAGTTGTGTCAACATAGGACGAAATATAGCTGCGTCAACATAGGGCGAAATATAGTTATGTCAACATAGGACGAAATATAGTCGTGTCAACATAGGACGAAATATAGTTAGGACGAAATATAGCTGCGTCAACATAGGGCGAAATATAGTTATGTCAACATAGGACGAAATATAGTCGTGTCAACATAGGACGAAATATAGTTGTGTCAACATAGGACGAAATATAACTGTGTTAACAGGACGAAATATTAATATGCCAACATAGGACGAAATATAACTGTGTTAACAGGACGAAATATTAATATGCCAACATAGGACGAAATATAACTGTGTCAATATAGGACGAAATATTAATATGCCAACATAGGACGAAATATAACTGTCAATATAGGACGAAATATAACTGTGTCAAAAGGGTGAAATACAACCATGCCAACATAGGACGAAATATAGTTGTCAACATAGGACGAAATATAGTTGTGTCAACATAGGACGAAATATAGTTGTGTCAACATAGGACGAAATATAACTGTGTTAACAGGACGAAATATTAATATGCCAACATAGGACGAAATATAACTGTGTCAACATAGGACGAAATATAACTGTCAACATACGACGAAATACAACTGTGTCAACATACGACGAAATATGACTGTTAACATGTCAACATACGACAAACTATAAATGTCAGCATGAGATGAATTATAACTAAGTCAAAAGATAATGAAATATTACTGTGTAAGAATAGGACGAAATACAACATTTATATTTAATTCTTATTAACATTGCTTCATAACTCCATAATACAATATTCACTTTCCCAGTGACCTATAATAATGTACTTTCATCTGAAAATTTTCCCTTGTCAAATAACGTCATTAAAATAACTAGATTACTTGTAAGTGGACAATCTCTAACGTAAATCAGCCGACCTCGTTTTATTTCGATTAATTTAGCTCCAATTTTCTTAGAAAGCAGCATTTGACGGAATTCGATATATTAGATTGAATCTCGTGATGACCTTTCCAAAGTTTGTGTATGGTTTCGCTTCTATTTTACCTTTACTTACAGAACTGTGTATCTGTTGTGGGCGATAACTACAGTATGCTGTTTTATGGTTTAATTTACAAGAAACAGTGCTAATAAAGTGACATTGCAGAGGAGACAAAAAAGATGAAAAAAACTATATACAAATTATCCGTTTTAAACAAAACTTACTATGATTATATGTACAGATTTTATTTCCATCGAATTGGATATAATACAAAGATAAAAAAAATCATGTAATATTATTATACAAGTCATTACCTCTCGAAAGAAAAGTGCACTATTTAGTGGCCGAGTTGTAACATTTGCAGACAGTACAATGTTTTTAGTTTGGTACTAAAGCACTAGAAACACAATCACAGGAAGCACATATTTAGAAAATAAGTGTACGGCCAAGCAAAGTATCGATTTCGTCTTTCATTTCGTCCATTTAAGCCTCTTCAATAGTATATACATGTTATTAAACAACCATATATGAGGTTATCCGACATATGCATAAATGACAATATGCCCCATAAATCCCACATATATTGTTACGGTCCACTACCAGTTTATGCGAATCAAGCTTTCCATTCCATATTATAATGCTTGCCCTGGGATTCCCCTCCTTCATACGTCAGTAAATGATGTTTATTGTCCAATGTATATTCCTTAACACGGTAGACAGACTTGACAGCTATTGTCCCCGTGTAGAAATGACGTCATTTCTTATCCTTTCAGTTAATCGGAGATTATTTTGTTTCTGAAACGGAATCATAGAAAATAATATTTATTACACTCAAATGTTTAGAAATGTATAGAAGAACATAAACCCCATTACAAATTTTGCCACAAACAAAATAATTCGAGTATAGTTAAGTTAGGTGAATATTTAGTGTTTAGTATTTTATAAATACAGGTTAGTGTTTTCTACCAGATGTATACTATGTACGAGAGTGTCACAAGGGGTCAGTCTCATCAATATGTCTTAACCACACATTATCAGAAGGTTAGCGTTACAGAATTTAAGTTTCCTTTACTTAGATTTCTGCCTTAAATTCTGTAATGCTTTCCTGAGGAAAAAAATAAGTTGTGGAATTTTCTTTAAATCAAGGAATATTGATGAAACCGGTCCTAGACTAACCAATTTCAGATTTTAATATGTATTTATTAATTTCGATTATATAACTTACACGAAAAAGTTGCTATAACAGCGATGTTTTTTGTTTTCTACATCATTAACAATAAATCGTCGGCGACCCACGTTAGTCTCATTACGTGTTTCTTCACTTACATAATCTTTGTTTATGATATTCTAATGTTGTATGAACAAAACGCAAATAACAATATTGACAGTCCTAAATCATCATAAATCATGGTGTTTGAACGTTATTAAATGAAATGGATACGTACTGATTTTGCCAAGATCGCTGAATTCCCGACCCCAGACGCCGGTCCACTTGTTATAGTCCAAGACCGGCTTGATATTCTTGTTGGTACTGGCTCGGACTCTCGGGGAGGTGTAGTTATCGCCCACACCGTCTCGGACTGTGTCTAATATATCCATAGCTCTCTGGAGGCGATATGACAAAACCAACTGTTTTTCCCGTGGGATAACACTTGGTAAACTGTTCGTACGAGTTAACGACGAGTCGACAGAAACGGACGGCGAAGTACTAAGACTCCCAGACCGACCAAATTTCTTAAAGCTTATGGCCGTAACTGGCATGGACGCTCGTCTCGACATGTTGGCCGATTGAGGAGAAGGGAATGTAAATGATGAACCTGACAAAGGGGAATCGATAGAGGAACTTTGAGAAGCAGAATCACTCTCCTCTCGTTCTGAGTCATTTCTCGTCGATAGTTCACGGGTGGAATCGTGGTCTTGCATGTTCCGGGCTTCGTCTCTGTTTCGATGATCAAGTTTTGAAATGGGTGTTTTGTTCCTTCGCAGGGACGGCCTTTGCTCCGGGTATTCTTTACATAGATAATTATACACCGTATCTTCATATCCTTTCATAATGGCATATTGCGCCTCCGGAGACATCGTTGTGGAGAAGCGAGGTTCCTTTGGAAGTTCTATGATCAAATCCTCCTCTTCCTCCACTACAGGATTAACTGGCTGTCTTTTGCTACGACTTTTAAAAGCCATCTTAGCTTTAAGAACAGTTGAAATCCTTCCCCATCGATTTTAATGACGCCATGTTTCGGACTAACCCCACTCCATTGCTTACTGATAACCGTCGTCCTGTAGTCGTCTCCAGAGGTGAGGTTGGTTGATTTTCCTGTTTGAATGTTACATTGCTAGTCTCTTGTTTAACTGTTTTAGGCGATATCGGGTAGGACGGCTGGGACTTTTGAAGAAGATGCTCCTCAGCAATAGGAGGGAACATCCCAACTATTGCAGTCTTATTCCGAGGAGATGTATTTTTCGGTTTGGTGATCTGCTGAGGGTTTTTGTCGATGTTAATAGTAAGTATCGGCCTATGATTCCTTCCTTCTGGCGAGGACATGCCTTTCATGGTTTCGGTTTGGTTACCATAAGATATCAATTCGTAGCTATGGTATTATTAAGTATCCACAAATTGTAGTTCCACCACACAATGATGTGGTCAGTAGCAGTTCATTCTCGATACTGAACGTTGCAACACAATCATCCATACACTATAGCATATAGCTTTAGTTAGATAATCCCTGAAAGACTGTTTGTTACGTATCCTTACACGTAATCTGTTGATCCTCTGATGGTATTGTATGGCTTAACGTTAAGCGCGCAATCCAACTGTAGTGTCTGTCTCGACAGTTGTGTATTTATGTATACACCTATTCTCGTTATAATGTCCCGTTACCATTAGGAGTGAACACGTTTTATGGATTCTGCCCGCTGATTGGAGGCGACAGGAGAAATATATATATATATATTTATAGATGAAGAATGGGACAATATATATTTCACTGGTAATGTCGGGATTGCATTGGTTGCTTCTCTCACACTATCGGACGGTATGGCCTGTTGATATGATAGGTAACACCTTACAAAACTGCCTGTTAGCCATAACAACTATTCATCGTCTCCTCGATAAATGTCAATAATCGGAGCCATTCTCAACTACCATTTTCAGTCAAGCAACAAGATTGGCATGGTTGTTATTAATAGACATGTTCATTGAATACGGATATATCAGTTTTGAATGTAGCGCGTGGAATATTACTAAATAAGTAAATGGCATATTTTGTTATCCTATACAGTAACTAAATAACAAGGTCTTGTACACTGTAATAATAAGATTAATTCTGTGACTTTCTCTTTCATTTTGCGTAAAGATAATGTATTCCCTGTTTCATTTATCTTGCCACGGATACAACTCTAAATGAATGTCATCATTAAACTTTGTTTTTAAATATAACCTGCATTTTACCTATTCCATCTTTATTTATTACAAGACTACTGTCATTCATACACTTATACACGTGGGGGTGGGGCGGTTTCCGAGTGGTTAAGGTGTCCCGACACTTTATCACTAGACCTCTGGGTTGCGAGTTTGCGAGGTTGCCAGGTACTGACCGTAGGCCGGTGGTTTTTCTCCGGATACTCCGGCTTTCCTCCACCTCCAAAACCTGGCACGTCTTTAAATGACCTTGGCTGTTAATAGGACGTTAAACAAAACAAACCAAACCATACACGTTGTGCATTATAATACATATTACTGAGCGTTTGTTTTCAGCACGGTTGACTTGATGCTTATAAAATCAAAATAATTAGCAAGCATGAAAACCACTAATCAAGTTTTTGTCAAATGTGATTCATTATTTATTAAAACTTTCTTAATTATTTACTTAAACATCACTTAATCTTCATGTTGAAATCGCCAAATCTTACCTCACCTGGAAATTATGCCTGATAAATACAATCTTGTTTTATAAAAGATGCTATCAACTGAGGTACGAACTGATATCAGTGCTTGTTTTGTTCATGTCAGTAGTGAAGATAAATGTTATCATATTATAGTTATAGAAATATAAAAAAAAATATACGATATACGAATGTAAAAATACAGAATTATAGATTATAGATACAACAAACCCCTGGGATTAAACTATCCATCAACATAGCTTTTCATCAAGGTGTCTGAATAGTGGCGATTATACTAATCCGCCGTAGGGTTAATCTCTTCGTGATAATCGTATAACACTTGACTTGCATACGATCTTTGTGTATGTCTAAAATTGTCGTTATTTCATTCCGTTTAGTAAGCCAGTATGAAAGAGCTAGCACTGATGATTACAGGCTGGTAGTACGGTCTTATGACTTGTTATTTTTCCACGTCATTACGCCGCACAAACTTGATTAGAAGTTCTTCGGAATTTTTATTTTTTATTTTTTAATTTAATTTTATCTTTTATTTTCCACAAATTAGGTGCGAGCGGTATAAAATATGGTGAAATATAGTTTTGTTTCTCAAAACTACAGTTTTTTTTTAGATAAACATAACAAATCATAAACCAAAGCATACATGTACCATGAATGCTGTATAATACATGTAACTGTATAATGCATAGCTTCAGAAAGAGATAAAAGAATTCACAAGAACCAGAAAACATTTTTGTTTGAAATGATTATGCAAAATCTATTTAAAAAAAACTTAAACAAAACAAAATATAAGTTTAATATCTATGCTAGCCTGCCATAAAGTAATCACAGTGACATCAAAAAAATGAAATGAAATAAAGTATTACATCGTAACAGTAAAAGTAAATTACATAAACTTATAAACTTCCACTTTTATTAATACAAATTAACTTGTAAATAAAAACTCCTACTCTAACTGTATCTTCATTGACTAGACATTTATAGGCTAGACTAAATTTACACCGGGTACACCAATGCGATGTCATATTCTCAGAATAAATACAGTTATACCATCATTTTTCATATTATTTCAACTATTCACAATCATGCACATATCAAATCAATACAAATTCATCAATAATGCAATGTCAGAATGCATACATTTTGCACCACACTGCAATATTGGTTTACCTTTCAATATATTGTTACAGAGTAGACTAAATACCTACATGTATTTGTATAACTAAATTGTCTATCCTTACATGGAGAATTGATTTGTTAACAAATACCCTGCATTGGAAACAAAAGGATATGGATAAAGAAGATTCATTGTTTTAGTACATTTTTTTCTGAAATTTTATGCAAAATGGACAATGGCTGCATTGGTAATACAATGCTTAAAACTAGAGAATTGTTTGTGAAACATGAATGGCCCCACGAGATGCTTTGATAAAAATATGAACGTCTCCATCCAAATTCCGAGTTTTTCACCTGAGAATATTTACTTTCAAATAGATAACAAGAGTAACTCGATCAAGTTCCAATTCAATCGGATGTCAATAGCTTTGATAAAAAAATATTAACACAAAAATACATTTTCAAAATGTGGAATTAAAAACATATTATTCACACTTTCCCTGCATGATCTGATTGATAATAATAGTCAGCTTGACGAAGTTTCAGTTCAGTCGGATGTGCTTTAACTTAGAAGTGGACATCAACACAAACGCATGAATGGCACGATTTAAGGAGAACACTAACTTTTGAAATGGACAATATATCTGGATTCGTCAGAACGTCGTTGTGAAAAACGGGAGCGGTGATTTTTTTTATCTTATTTTTCCGTGTTCCTGTCCAAATCGCGAGCGGTAAATCCGACGAACTACTAATCAAATTGGAGTGGCCTTAGAACAAATATACATAAAACGTGTTTTAAATTGTAGGTACAGGTTCAGAAATAATTTTTGTAATTTTTTGTTTTGTTTCATAGAGTATGAAAAAATATGTAGAAATGCAGATTCATTCAATTTACAATTAAATTATTTTCATACCGCTATGGAACTAAAAATATTGATATCTCCAAGCTTAAATAACGATGAAAATTAACGCAAGAATAACTATGAAAATACAAGAAAAACTATGAAATTTGTACATGAAATTTGAGAGCCTAGCCAATGATTTGCTCCGGATACTCAGGTTTCCTTCCACAGTAAAAAAAAAAAAAAAAAAAACCTCATGCGCTTTCATCAATATATTGATATACATGTATATTGATACATGACATAACGTGTTTCGCAATTGTTGAAAATGTAGAATGTACATTATCATTTTACTACTGATATACGCACCATAAACCACCTCATTATTGCCTGACCTATTTATTTATTACTATAAACTTCCATAATTTTGTTCTTGTCCGGAACCATCCTATTAACAGAAGCATTTTTATGGGTAGTGAAATTCCCAGTACTTTTAATTGGATGCTTAAACTGTGTTTATGGCTATTGATGATAGTTATACCGTATTTTAAATACCTGTCGATATCAGGTTATGGACAAGGAATGTTTTCCATGTGGTATAAAAACGTAATTTTACACCGTAGAATTCCATTATGTTTCCCACTGTTGCCAATATGCGAAAACAGGATGAAGTTTTTTTTTCGGAAGCAGTCAAATGTATCAAATGCACTAATGGAAAAGCAATATTCAAACAAAGAGCTATATGACTAAGGGCCAAAATAAATTTTACATTTGTTGTTCTTAATTGTGCCTTGACCTAGTTTTGAATGAGAAATTAATCAACATGGACATAGAAGTATCAGAAAAAAACCAGGTCGATATTTTCAATAAGTGATAAAAATATATAATTGTATTCCACATAAATCCCTATGGTATGTCATTGTTGATCAATCTAGCGCACACTGTCTGACTAGCAAGTGTATGGCAACCATCTTTTAGCATCGATCTGTACCGTCAATATAGTTATGAGTCTTCGTCCCCAAGCTTCCTGACTGTCATTGTTTGTTTGTGGGACAATAGCGTTGTTAGCCAACACAACCTAAAGCTGCAGACTCAGATAAAAGTGTAATAGTGTTTGGATTATCACATGGTGTTGTCATGGTAGGAAGGTCTAGCATACTAAAAATTGTGAAATGTCCAAAGCTATGATATATATATACCTCTTACAATGTAGTATCATAATGCAATAAACTACGAATATTACTATTATTAAAATCTGGAGAGAAAAGTAGAAGCGACGCAGGTCGAAATCGGGGTGGTTAAACGACGTAATGCCTTACAACCAGGAAATAGGAAATATTCAATTAAATGTATCGCTATAATTTGTAGGGATTTTCCAGGTAAAGCTGAGACATGCAGATTTTAGCCTGTGATGAAACATTTAACGAACGCCACAAAGCTTCCTCTTGATTCGGTAAATGTTCATTCAGTGCAGAGTTTATTTGTCCATTACTTGTCTGTGTCCCCCATTATATATTGACCCACTATGCTCCACCTGACCTATATGTTGGAGAATCATCAGTTGTAATGGTTATGGCATTATGGCCATAAAAGTAATAATACCCGAACAGAGGTGAGTGGAGCAATTTGGATATTAGTCAAGACATGAAATAGTCAATTGTCCCATAGCCAATAAAATGTCCATGGCACTATCGCTCCAGTTTATACATCAATGTACCATTCGGTGTAATTACCTGGAGTGGCAAACAATCAGAGCTAATGACCCTACAGGTAAGTATACCTGTTGCGGGGATCACCTGTAGCGCTAGCTTTGGATGCCATAACCATTCCGTACAATTACCAGATCAAACAATGGTCTGGTACAGTGGATTGTTCCAGGCATCAAATATTCATTGTTATGTCTTTGATCCTCATCAATGGAAATTAACGAACGTTGATTTAATCGTTATTTTGTCTGGTATAAGTGTCACGATATCATAAACACTTTGTACGTGACGACATATAGCAACACCATAGCAATATGTCCGATGTTTGGAGCTAATCAATCTGATTACCAGATTGATGTAAATATAAAACGGAAGTTATACATTGATTAAAATGCACGTACGTCATCAATACATATCTAATTAAATTAGATTTTTATCACAATACACAAGAAAGAAGAGACAACCTCACAACAGCTGGTAAACAGACAAATGTATGATAAAACGTTGTCAAGGTCTACCCAAACGGTCTGGTATATATAACGTAACGTCAGCACCGGACAACATTCATAGTGGTCGTACGTGTTCTACTATATGATACAGGGCTGTTGTTTTGGTGGGAGTGAAACAGATTGAATTACTGGCATATTTCCCTTATTGATTTGCTTTAATTTCTATACACATAACGTGTGAGTTAAATCTGCCATTTAGGGCTTGAGAGTAGGGCATAGGGCAGGCTTGTTTCCAATCGTATCAGTTCGGCTAATTCCGGTATACATCGTCTACCCTAAACTGTGGGTCTTGATTCAGTCACTGAATCAGCCAATTGTTTCATTTTGATCTAAGTTTTTGGGAAAGCTGTTAGTGCATATATAATGATTTATGTTTTTTTTTTTTTTTTTTTTTTATTAATGTTTGAATATTGGTATTGTTGTACAAATAAGTTCTTTGGATAGTGCCAAAGGGCGTGCTGTTTTCATTCAAGTACGGTCAATGGTCAAAATAATGAACAGGTAGAAAGGTATTATATAAGGTTATGTAAGAAAAAAATCACTTCAAGCACTTGTTCTCAATGTTGTAGGCAAAAGTTATGTATAGCAAGGCCGTGTGTGAGGAGGGACTTGACATTTGCCGTTTCTGAGCAGTTATACAACTATCTTTAAACTTCTGATGAATTTGATTTATTGTCAGGTTCTCAAAATTATTTGACAAACATACAGGGTCATCATTTATTTGAGTTGATATACTATATGCTTACATTTGTATATACATATAGGTGAATTAGAATACATTATAGTCAGTGTCATCAAAAATATGAGTTCTGGTTGATACATAATGAATATATTGTTTTCATAAGGTGTTAGTTAAAGTTGACTTTAAAGTAAAAATGGACCACTAGATGCCAGTCTGTAGTAATATTTACGTATTATTTCGTATTATTTATACAGCCAGGAGGTATGATTTTATTATTGACGAATACTTCAAACCAATTTAAAGATTAATTTATTCACTTTCTTCTTTTTTTATCACCCCGAGAAGAGCCATGGTCCTTTTGAGGAGGGGTATCTTTGTAGTAGTTTGTGACTACCTAACTGAACAGAGGTTCATCGCATGCCATGCAGAGCAGTTAGGGCAAAGTACAAACCGACACGGGTAGGAGGCGTCAATCCACGTGCTGCTGATCCTCATCTGAGGTCACGTGGCCGGCGTTTTTAGCGGATCGCGGCCCTATCATGCTTGATCATCGAGGCTATTTTTAATTTAATATCAATGTATTGCTTACCATAAATAGGACGCTGCCAACGAAAATACGAGCCATATTCTTAAAAATATCAACAACTTTACAAAGTGAAATAGATCCATTAAGATAAGTATAATAGGCAATAATAAGTCTTTATCGGGTTCGTCCATTCATATTGACCGATCTGTATTAATCATAAATAATTTATTTTATGATAATAAAAAAAAACCCATACAACTAGAGAAAGAAGCATCGTTGTGAGGTTTGCAAGCATTTATGATCTGAATACAAGGAATGTAAAATGGCGCTAATTAGCATATTCCATTATTTGGCCTGTCAACAATATACACCCTACACTTGGTATTATTTGCTTTTCCTATCAACCTTTCAGGAGATCGCATGGGAAGGTATATCATTAATATTTAATTAAATTCTAATCAAAATCAATTTATAATTATATATAATAGACCGATTGCGCAGATAGCGTTCATTGTCATCAAACACGATCATTAAGCATCTTTAACGCCCAGCATTGTATGATAATGTTTAGATATAAGCAATGTGATATTTGTAAGAGTTTTATTCCTCTTGAGTGCGTGTTTAACAAAATAACTATTATCACCTAAAGTGCGGAGTAAGTACATGTTTTATCAATTTTATTTTAAACAGCAAATAGTGATGTACTTTCTATGGTTAATGATGATATATAAAGTAGAATAAATTATTATTGATTTCATATCAAAATTTAAAAAAAAACAAATGTAATATTAATTGCGATGTACGTGTCTGCCTTTGACTATTCACACAATATATATGTTATATTTATGTTATACATAAAAGTACAAATTAATAGGGGAAAGATACTATATATACACGTTGGTGCAAATTGAGAGGGGAAAGATAATGTACACACATTGGTACAAATTCAAAGAGGAAAGATTATATATACATATTGGTACAAATATGGATGAACAATTATACATAAATTAATAGAGGAAACTTAATGTATACATTTATAGAGGAAACTTAATATATACACTGATAAAAATTCATAGAGGATGCACACTGGTACAATTTTTTATGGAAAGATAATGTATAAACATAGGTACAAATTTATAGAGGAAAGTAAGTATATACATGTACATTTATAGAACAAAGCTTATACACAAAATAGGGGAACATTAACATACAAATTTATATAGGAAAGTTAGTTGAAATATAACACATTGGTAAAAATTGATAGAGGTAGCTGAATATATGAAATTTATTGAGGAAAGTTTTAATACATAACACAACAGTAAAACTGCCATGTGTTCAGCGAATAATACCGTGTCAGATCCACATTCTTTACTTAAATAATAATGTGTGATTTCTGCCATTTTAAATCGACATTAATAAAACACAAACAATCATTGTATATACAAGTTCATATTATCACATACTGGTTTATATGATGATACAGATGAATCAGTTCAGAAACAACTTACACTGTTTGGTTAAATCACTAATAATTGCTGTCATAGAAACGTTTACCCTGACACAAAAGCCATACATCGTCCCAATTTGTATCGCGGTGTTTAGATACTGCCAACAAAGGAACAATTTCGGTCAATTTCCAATACAACTATTGCATGACATGAACTTCAACTAATCAATGTCTGGTACAAAAAAAAGACAATGAATGCATTTTGTGCGTTTTATCCGGTGATACTGGGTGCAGTAATCCTTGAGCTAATTAGAGGACATACAATGTAGGTATTGATTTACCAGGGATCGATACTCAACGTCAAGGTCTGAATGATGAGAGAGAACGCTTGCACATAATCCTAATATCAGGTTTTAAATAGTGAGAGAGAACGCTTGCGCATTGTCCTAATATCAGGATTTAGATAGTGAGAGAGAACGCTTGCGCATTGTCCTAATATCAGGGTTTAGATAGTGAGAGAGAACGCTTGCGCATTGTCCTAATATCAGGGTTTAGATAGTAAGAGAGAACGCTTGCGCATTGTCCTAATATCAGGGTTTAGATAGTGAGAGAGAACGCTTGCACATAATCCTAATATCAGGTTTCAAATAGTGAGAGAGAACGCTTGCGCATTGTCCTAATATCAGGATTTAGATAGTGAGAGAGAACGCTTGCGCATTGTCCTAATATCAGGGTTTAGATAGTGAGAGAGAACGCTTGCGCATTGTCCTAATATCAGGGTTTAGATAGTGAGAGAGAACGCTTGCGCATTGTCCTAATATCAGGGTTTAGATAGTGAGAGAGAACGCTTGCACATTGTCCTAATACCAGGGTTTAGATAGTGAGAGAGAACGCTTTGGCATTGTCCTAATATCAGGGTTTAGATAGTGAGAGAGAACGCTTGCGCATTGTCCTAATATCAGGGTTTAGATAGTGAGAGAGAACGCTTGCACATTGTCCTAACACCAGGGTTTAGATAGTGAGAGAGAACGCTTGCGCATTGTCCTAATATCAGGGTTTAGATAGTGAGAGAGAACGCTTGCGCATTGTCCTAATATCAGGGTTTAGATAGTGAGAGAGAACGCTTGCGCATTGTCCTAATATCAGGGTTTAGATAGTGAGAGAGAACGCTTGCACATTGTCCTAACACCAGGGTTAAGATAGTGAGAGAGAACGCTTGCGCATTGTCCTAATATCAGGGTTTAGATAGTGAGAGAGAACGCTTGCGCATTGTCCTAATATCAGGGTTTAGATAGTGAGAGAGAACGCTTGCACATTGTCCTAACACCAGGGTTTAGATATTGAGAGAGAACACTTGCGCATTGTCCTAATATCAGGGTTTAGATAGTGAGAGAGAACGCTTGCGCATTGTCCTAATATCAGGGTTTAGATAGTGAGAGAGAACGCTTGCGCATTGTCCTAATATCAGGATTTAGATAGAGAGAACGCTTGCGCATTGTCCTAATACCAGGGTTTAGATAGTGAGAGAGAACGCTTCCACATTGTCCTTACATCAGGGTTTAGATAGTGAGAGAGAACGCTTGCGCATTGTCCTAATATTAGGGTTTAGATAGTGAGTGGGAACGCTAGCGCATTGTCCTTACACCAGGCTTTGAACGGTGAGAGAGAACGCTAACGCTTTTTCCTGCTAACGTTAGGGTCTGCATTGTGTACAAGGATGCTATGTCATTGCCCATACGTCGGTCGTCTAGCTGCTGACGGAAAACTCCGGATCATAGCCAAGCTTTAGAAATCAGCAAGGAGATTAACTAATGAAAAACACCTTACCATTGTATTATAGAAAAGACACACAATATATTAGCGCCGTTCGAAGCAAGTCGAGAGTCCGATACAGCAAAGTCAAAAATGAATAAACTGTATCATTTACAGTTGTTTAATTTCACAGGAGTAATGAAGCTTTTATTGTTTGCAGGTTGGGGATGACTGGATCACTGGACTATATCTATTTCGAAATCATGTATAACTGAGGAATGGGGTCTGTCGGACAACGACTTTACAACGTGACAATATATAGCGACAAAATAATTACCAGTGCACACTTTCTGCCAGTTTTCAACATTCTCAACTTTCGTTGAAGGCGATTGATTTCATTTAGAACAGTAACATCCAAGCTCAATCGGTCAAGTTTTCAACTTGGATATAACAGTATATTTTTATCTGCTTACATAATAAGGGAAAGTTTGACAAAAAATCTTGTTTGTTTCTGGCTTAAAGTGTCAATATCATTGGCTCAACCTACCGGGAATTGGGAAACCAGAGTAAACTTCCTTGTTTTTAAAACTGGAAAATATTAACCTGAGTAAGATCAATCACCAATCCTCACTCTTTGAGGCCCCCACGGGAGCATTCGTATATAGATAGATAATAGGGAACAACCAACCAATTGAAAAAAATAGACTTTTGAAACATCCCCTGTGTATAGAAAGTTTAGCCAGGGATAAAATGTCTGGCAGCCACTGATGGGCCAGTATATTATGAAGTTACACAATAGATATGTAGCCTGATAGGTAACTGTCCATAGGAAATGTTAATATCTCAAAAGTTCAGGTCATGATAATTAACAGGTAAACATTTCAGATTTTTTAGATTTTTTACTGCGAAATTCGCCCATTTTCAAAATAGCTACCATGAAAAAGTTTGAGATGAAGGACCAAACTTTTTGTTTTTGATATTATAAGTGTTATATGAGACCCTAAACTTTTGTTATAAACCATAATTGCCATTTTGAATTCAAGAATTTTAATGAAATACTCCAATACGTTAACACTAAAGTCAATGGAAAAACAATTGGTTGGTTGGTTCCTAATAACATTTATGTTAGCCTGGCCTGGTCAGAGCCTGCAGCTTGCTTGCTGCTTTCATAGAATACATCTAACTGCAATCAAAAGGCAACATGGTATAACACTGTTGTTGAAATGGTCCTTATTAATGATTTAAACAAAAAATAAATATCTACCGTTAGTTTACATCTAACTGGAATAAAAACAATATATATATAACGTTATGAAATGGTCATTTATTGAAAACGACAAAGTTAACGCAGAGAGACACCTTTACTTGTGTTAAACATATAAATGACTTTCGATTATATCCATCTTTAATGTTGCAACGTAGCAAGGATGGGCTGTAATTATCGGCACTGATGGTGCGAGTGAAGTGTTGTATGTAAAACAAAAAACACAGTGATATGCCTGCTGTTGTCCTCCGTCTAGGTGAGCGTTTGGGGAACAATGGATCATCAGTTACTGATACGGAGTCCCACGGACAGAGAAGGATTGATTATCACCTATAAAACAGGGAAGGATTGACTATCACCTATAAATGATAACTCCATCGTCAACGACACACAGTAGTGGTAAGTATACGTAGACAATGTGTGTATTGTTTGATCCTGTAACAATGTGTGTAAACAATAACCAAGCCATAAATAGTTTCAATCTTCAATAACCTCTATCTCCGTCGTAGAAAAACCCAAGAAATAACATTTCCTGTGGAAAACGTCATGTTTGTTATTCATTTTTTCGTCATCGCTTTTGATTTACCTTTTGTACGTTTTGGAGGTAGGTAATATCATAAAATATGTAACTTTTCGAAGTGTATGAAAATATTGAACAACTTATTTTTTTCAACCGATCAGAATTACTCGTTGCCGGGGTTTAGAATCTTTGTATGTCTCCTTGAATTTATCGCACAGTGTATAGTGTGACAGGAAAGTACTATATCAAGCTTCAAATCTGTATTCATTATGTTAAGCCATTGGCCTATCAGTGTAACGGAGCAAAGATATAATAGAGATACAATGCAAAATAATATATAGAGAATGAATCCCTAATGACATACAAATCAAAACATATTCAAGCGATTCTCAGTTTATTTGATTCGAAAACATATTTACCTAAAGCACAAAGTTCATTTATACTTTGCGAATTTAGAACATGGATAGCCTTATAAACTGAAGCGAATTTCCAATAATATTTTATTGCTATCTTTAACTGTAAGATTCCGAAATTTGTTAAAAGTCATTAAAAAGTGAAATTCATCTTCCACATCAAGGGAGTTACATTGTTTATAAATTTTTGCTTCACTCAAAATGTTTCTGTATCTTCCTATCTCAATTTCCAGTGAGTGAGCCGAAATGCGTAATTTAGTGAAACATTATATTTGACAGGTATATATTTAGATAGAATTGAAGAAAAAGTCTGTATCACTCATGCAAGCATACGAAATACATGTACATGTGTTACGGCAGTATCTTATAAACATTCCACAAGTGATATTAGACCAGGTAAGTATTTTTATCGTGGATACGTTTCCCATACAACGTTAATACCTGTCCACTTAAAGGTGGGATTAAAGTCTCTATCCGAACACATATGTAAAACACGTCATATACAAGTAAGGAGATACACATGTAGATCAAGTTAATCTAGTTCCTGGCTGTTCAGGTTTACATAACATTGTCAAATTCTTGTTTAATTCCATACAGTACTTGTAAATTCCATACAGTACTTGTACTAAGTACTCCCAAGGAAGTAATCTCTACCATTTAGTCAATTTTTGTTATATTTCGTTGTGTTTAAATATGGTATAACAAAATTCAAACTGTAACGCAATACACTTATATTTTTTTTTACAGATCAGTATAATGAATATGATTCCATTTACGACATATTTTTGTGTTTTGTTCTGCAATAGCCCATGTTGACAAGAATTATAAGAAAGGTGTCGTATGCTAACGGCTTCCCCGAACTGGTTAGGGTGGTGTGTTTATATAGGGGTTAATGTGTGTTGATAGGGAGTTATAGTCTGTTACATAAAAAAAATCAGAACGCCGGAACATCAACTCACCTGTAAGGTGATCAGAAAATCATTAGCTGTTAATGATTGCAAAACTGTTTCAGAAATGGTATATAAAACTGAAGCACACTTCATCATATTTTGCTTTGATATTTTAATGATCAACATCTTGGCATACATACATTGTATGAACTTAATGAATCTTGAATTGTAAAACAATTGTATCGTTGAATACTTTTAAATCATATTTTCTGTAAAAAGAATGATCAAACTTAAACATTTTGTTAAAATTTTATGTCATATTGATTTCATTTGTGTTTGTTTTCAGATTTATTGTAAATACCTAAAAAAACAACTTAATATGATTGTTCAATATACATTCTTTTATATCATTTCAGCAAATTTAGCCTTGTATCATTTTTGTGTTCGGGGAATGAGCTATGCTAGTTATTCTCTATTATTTTTACTATTATTATTGTGACTGATTAAGCCACAAGTACGCTTCCAATGATGTCTATAATCAGGAAGCAAAAATATGACACTGGTTACATGAAGCACTATTTAAAGAATGAATGACAAGTTGTGACGATTTGAATTATTTATTTTAACAGAACCATTCCCTTCTACACATTTGGACATTCTTGACATTTGGACTACGAGACTCAATATGACGTAATTCAGTTTACTGGTCTTACTTTGCTAGTATAGTTATAGATACGTACTTATCAAACAAGTCAACCAGAGAACATGCGGGGCGGAACAATGTTATCCCGTCAGATGTCAAAGTGACATAGAATGTATATACATATACAAATGTATAAAGTGTGAAAGTATTATAGGAAGATTTGTTCAAACAAAATACATCTTAAGAAATTATAGTTCAGTTTGATGTAACAGATCTAATCAAATTAAAAAAGGAAAAAATATATATATATATATAAAGATTGGTTTTACTTTAGCCAGAAGATACCCAGACGAGACTAAAATTCTGAAACAAACACATAACATTCCCTTTTTTTTAAAAAGTCAAGCCAACTTTAATAATCATAATCTTTGCAAAAATTGTCCAAGAAAAATGCACTCAGAAAAACAAACACATATCACACTTATTAAGCCAACTGAGTTGAGATCCGTTTAAACTGAGCTTCTCCGGTGTTCTCTCTTCCACCCTTCTTACACAAAACATACGTAATTGCATTTATTGCGATATATTGCAGTACATCTAACATGTACTGCAATATCTAATTACAGTCTTGGTAGCGAACAATGGTGCAGTAAGATATACCAATAAGATGTGGCCATTGTGGTCATGACATTGTCAGACATAATGTCGGTCGTGACATTGTCACACAGAATCTCGATCACGACATTGTCACACAGAATGTCGGTCGTGGCATTGTCAGACAGATTGTCGGTCGTGACATTGTCACACAGAATGTCGGTCATGACATTGTCACACAGAATGTCGGTCATGACATTGTACACAGAATCTCGATCATGACATTGTCACACAGAATGTCGATCATGACATTGTCACACAGAATGTCGGTCGTGGCATTTTCACACGGAATGTTGGTCATGACATTGTCACACAGAATGTCGGTCGTGACATTGTCACACAGAATGTCGGTCATGACATTGTCACACAGAATGTCGGTCATGACATTGTCAGACAGAATGTCGGTCATGACATTGTACACAGAATCTCGATCATGACATTGTCACACAGAATGTCGATCATGACATTGTCACACAGAATGTCGGTCGTGGCATTTTCACACAGAATGTTGGTCATGACATTGTCACACAGAATGTCGGTCGTGACATTGTCACACAGAATGTCGGTCGTGACATTGTCACACAGATTGTCGGTCGTGACATTGTCACACAGAATGTCGGTCATGACATTGTCACACAGAATGTCGGTCATGACATTGTACACAGAATCTCGATCATGACATTGTCACACAGAATGTCGATCATGACATTGTCACACAGAATGTCGGTCGTGGCATTTTCACACAGAATGTTGGTCATGACATTGTCACACAGAATGTCGGTCGTGACATTGTCACACAGAATGTCGGTCATGACATTGTCACACAGAATGTCGGTCATGACATTGTCAGACAGAATGTCGGTCATGACATTGTACACAGAATCTCGATCATGACATTGTCACACAGAATGTCGATCATGACATTGTCACACAGAATGTCGGTCGTGGCATTTTCACACAGAATGTTGGTCATGACATTGTCACACAGAATGTCGGTCATGACATTGTACACAGAATCTCGATCATGACATTGTCACACAGAATGTCGATCATGACATTGTCACACAGAATGTCGGTCGTGGCATTTTCACACAGAATGTTGGTCATGACATTGTCACACAGAATGTCGGTCGTGACATTGTCACACAGAATGTCGGTCATGACATTGTCACACAGAATGTCGGTCATGACATTGTCACACAGAATGTCGGTCATGACATTGTCACACAGAATGTCGGTCATGACATTGTCACACAGAATGTCGGTCGTGACATTGTCACATAGAATGTCGGTCATGACATTGTCACACCGAATGTCGGTGGTGACATTGTCACACATAATGTCGGTCATGACATTGTCACACATAATGTTGGTCATGACATTGTCAGACAGAATGTCGGTCATGACATTGTCACACAGAATGTCGGTCATGACATTGTCACAGAATGTTGGTCGTGACATTGTCAGACATAATGTCGGTCGTGACATTGTCACACAGAATGTCGGTCATGACATTGTCACACATAATGTTGGTCATGACATTGTCACACATAATGTCGGTCATGACATTGTCACACAGAATGTCGATCATGACATTGTCACACAGAATGTCGGTCATGACATTGTCACACAGAATGTCGGTCATGAAATTGTCAGACAGAATGTCGGTCGTGACATTGTCACATAGAATGTCGGTCATGACATTGTCACACCGAATGTCGGTCGTGACATTGTCACACATAATGTCGGTCATGACATTGTCACACATAATGTTGGTCATGACATTGTCAGACAGAATGTCGGTCATGACATTGTCACACAGAATGTCGGTCATGACATTGTCACACAGAATGTCGGTCATGACATTGTCAGACAGAATGTCGGTCGTGACATTGTCACATAGAATGTCGGTCATGACATTGTCACACCGAATGTCGGTCGTGACATTGTCACACATAATGTCGGTCATGACATTGTCACACATAATGTTGGTCATGACATTGTCAGACAGAATGTCGGTCATGACATTGTCACACAGAATGTCGGTCATGACATTGTCACACAGAATGTCGGTCGTGACATTGTCACACCGAATGTCGGTCGTGACATTGTCACACATAATGTCGGTCATGACATTGTCACACATAATGTTGGTCATGACATTGTCAAACAGAATGTCGGTCATGACATTGTCACACAGAATGTCGGTCATGACATTGTCAGACAGAATGTCGGTCATGACATTGTCAGACAGAATGTCGGTCGTGACATTGTCACAGAATGTTGGTCGTGACATTGTCAGACAGAATGTCGGTCATGACATTGTCAGACAGAATGTCGGTCATGACATTGTCACATAATGTCGGTCATGACATTGTCACACAGAATGTTGGTCGTGACATTGTCACACATAATGTCGGTCATGACATTGTCACACAGAATGTCGGTCGTGACATTGTCTCACAGAATCTCGATCATGACATTGTCACACAGAATGTCGGTCATGACATTGTCACAGAATGTCGGTCGTGACATTGTCACACAGAATGTTGGTCGTGGCATTGTCACACATAATGTCGGTCATGACATTGTCACACATAATGTCGGTCATGACATTGTCAGACAGAATGTCGGTCGTGACATTGTCAGACAGAATGTCGGTCATGACATTGTCACAGAATGTCGGTCATGATACTGTCACACAGAATGTCGGTCGTGACATTGTCACACAGAAAGTCGGTCATGACATTGTCACACAGAATGTCGGTCATGACATTGTCACAGAATGTCGGTCATGACATTGTCACACATAATGTCGGTCGTGACATTGTCACACATAATGTCGGTCGTGACATTGTCACACAGAATCTCGGTCGTGACATTGTCACAGAATGTCGGGCGGCCTCAAACAAAACATAAATACATGTTATGTGGCGAAGTGAATTACAGGGTAGCTAATTACGGAAATGACAACATGCACCAGTCATTTGGAATAGTCTTAAGTTTAAGAGTATAATCATTGGCCAGACATTATTCCTGGTGGCACCAATTGTAGATTTCGAGAGCTACTTTGTTAGAGGAAGGATTACTGATAGTTAATGTGTTTGGCATCTTTCTGTCACTAATTCTGCTG